>NC_135184.1:36200965-36278465 GCF_041146795.1 Maylandia zebra | reverse complement strand
TGACATATACAGATTGCGTGGCAGGGACTGTGCAGTCAATGGCATCACTCAATGACTCATGAGAGTGACTCCTTCACAAACGTTGTTTTAGAAAGACAAATTGGTGTCTCAGATCACATTGAACGGTTTGGCACACAACACATTTACAATGCCCCAGAAGGAATGTGTCTTTCCAAAGAATTCCATGAAGCTAAGAGCTTTTGATTTTAAGAGGGCTCGTCCGGGATTTGAACCCGGGACCTCTCGCACCCAAAGCGAGAATCATACGCCTAGACCAACGAGCCACAGGAAGTATGTGTTTAAGTCTGGAACTCTGAAAGGATAGACTTAAATCGGCCTTCAAATTCAAGCAGGAATGGTGTTAAGCTCTCTTCAGTATTCATTTTTGTACCTTCAGGCCTTTGCTACTGACAAGCTCCAACAGGGATGACTCCAGAGGGACTGCACACAGTGAATGAGAAAAAAGGGTTCCCAGTCATCCACGTCATGGTAGTCTGATGAGCTTTGAAAGAAAGCAGCTGGAATTCTCTAAGTGCCTTGAAGACCTTTCACCTCTCCTCTGAGAACCTTCGTTAGATCTAAAACTAAACGTTGGAGAGTCCCAGGTATTTAAAACCCAGAGCGGGTTGTCTTTACCAGGGTCGTTGACCAACTATGAAACACATCGCATGAGCCAAGGGGTGGAAAAAAGGCGTGGGTAATTATCAGCAGAGGTGAAACCATTATGAGACCTTCACATATGTAGTTTAACGTCTTTACACTGAAATTGAATGGCCTCAATTTCGATCAGAGTTTGTGATCTCTAACGCTTTTCCACTTGCACCTACCTAGCTTGGCTTAACTTGACTCAGCTCGATCTTTAAAGTTTCCATTAGGTGATAGTACCTGGTTACAGGTATTTTTTTAGTACCTGCCCAGTAAGGTTTCCAAGGCAATCTCAAAATGTGACATATACAGATTGCGTGGCAGGGACTGTGCAGTCAATGGAATCACTCAATGACTCATGAGAGTGACTCCTTCACAAAATCAACAACGTTATTTTAGAAATACAAGTTGATGTCACAGATGACATAGAAAGGTTTGGCACACAACACATTTACAATGCCCCAGAAGGAATGTGTCTTACCAAAGAATTCCATGAAGCTAAGAGCTTGTGATTTTAAGGGGGCTCGTCCGGGATTTGAACCCAGGACCTCTCGCACCCAAAGCGAGAATCATACGCCTAGACCAACGAGCCACAGGAAGTATGTGTTTAAGTCTGGAACTCTGAAAGGATAGACTTAAATCGGCCTTCAAATTCAAGCAGGAATGGTGTTAAGCTCTCTTCAGTATTCATTTTTGTACCTTCAGGCCTTTGCTACTGACAAGCTCCAACAGGGATGACTCCAGAGGGACTGCACACAGTGAATGAGAAAAAAGGGTTCCCAGTCATCCACGTCATGGTAGTCTGATGAGCTTTGAAAGAAAGCAGCTGGAATTCTCTAAGTGCCTTGAAGACCTTTCACCTCTCCTCTGAGAACCTTCGTTAGATCTAAAACTAAACGTTGGAGAGTCCCAGGTATTTAAAACCCAGAGCGGGTTGTCTTTACCAGGGTCGTTGACCAACTATGAAACACATCACATGAGCCAAGGGGTGGAAAAAAGGCGTGGGTAATTATCAGCAGAGGTGAAACCATTATGAGACCTTCACATATCGTTAGCTTCATAGCATAAGTGCCTAAGTCATTGACTTAGTCAAATGACTTAGGCAATTATGCTATGAAGCTAACGATATGTAGTTTAACGTCTTTACACCGAAATTGAATGGCCTCAATTTCGATCAGAGTTTGTGATCTCTAACGCTTTTCCACTAGCACCTACCTAGCTTGGCTTAACTTGACTCAGCTCGATCTTTAAAGTTTCCATTAGGTGATAGTACCTGGTTACAGGTATTTTTTTAGTACCTGCCCAGTAAGGTTTCCAAGGCAATCTCAAAATGTGACATATACAGATTGCGTGGCAGGGACTGTGCAGTCAATGGCATCACTCAATGACTCATGAGAGTGACTCTTTCACAAAATAAACAAGGTTGGTTTAGAAAGACAAATTGGTGTCACAGATCACATTGAAAGGTTTGGCACACAACACATTTACAATGCCCCAGAAGGAATGTGTCTTACCAAAGAATTCCATGAAGCTAAGAGCTTGTGATTTTAAGGGGGCTTGTCCGGGATTTGAACCCGGGACCTCTCGCACCCTAAGCGAGAATCATACGCCTAGACCAACGAGCCACAGGAAGTATGCGTTTAAGTCTGGAACTCTGAAAGGATAGACTTAAATCGGCCTTCAAATTCAAGCAGGAATGGTGTTAAGCTCTCTTCAGTATTCATTTTTGTACCTTCAGGCCTTTGCTACTGACAAGCTCCAACAGGGATGACTCCAGAGGGACTGCACACAGTGAATGAGAAAAAAGGGTTCCCAGTCATCCACGTCATGGTAGTCTGATGAGCTTTGAAAGAAAGCAGCTGGAATTCTCTAAGTGCCTTGAAGACCTTTCACCTCTCCTCTGAGAACCTTCGTTAGATCTAAAACTAAACGTTGGAGAGTCCCAGGTATTTAAAACCCAGAGCGGGTTGTCTTTGCCAGGGTCGTTGACCAACTATGAAACACATCACATGAGCCAAGGGGTGGAAAAAAGGCGTGGGTAATTATCAGCAGAGGTGAAACCATTATGAGACCTTCACATATGTAGTTTAACGTCTTTACACCGAAATTGAATGGCCTCAGTTTCGATCAGACTTTGTGATCTCTAACGCTTTTCCACTAGCACCTACCTAGCTTGGCTTAACTTGACTCAGCTCGATCTTTAAAGTTTCCATTAGGTGATAGTACCTGGTTACAGGTATTTTTTAGTACCTGCCCAGTAAGGTTTCCAAGGCAATCTCAAAATGTGACATATACAGATTGCGTGGCAGGGACTGTGCAGTCAATGGCATCACTCAATGACTCATGAGAGTGACTCCTTCACAAACGTTGTTTTAGAAAGACAAATTGGTGTCACACATCACATTGAACGGTTTGGCACACAACACATTTACAATGCCCCAGAAGGAATGTGTCTTACCAAAGAATTCCATGAAGCTTAGAGCTTGTGATGTTAAGGGGGCTCGTCCGGGATTTGAACCCGGGACCTCTCGCACCCTAAGCGAGAATCATACGCCTAGACCAACGAGCCACAGGAAGTATGTGTTTAAGTCTGGAACTCTGAAAGGATAGACTTAAATCGGCCTTCAAATTCAAGCAGGAATGGTGTTAAGCTCTCTTCAGTATTCATTTTTGTACCTTCAGGCCTTTGCTACTGACAAGCTCCAACAGGGATGACTCCAGAGGGACTGCACACAGTGAATGAGAAAAAAGGGTTCCCAGTCATCCACGTCATGGTAGTCTGATGAGCTTTGAAAGAAAGCAGCTGGAATTCTCTAAGTGCCTTGAAGACCTTTCACCTCTCCTCTGAGAACCTTCGTTAGATCTAAAGCTAAATGTTGGAGAGTCCCAGGTATTTAAACCCTAGATGGGGTTGTCTTTACCAGGGTCGTTGACCAACTATGAAACACATCACATGAGCCAAGGTGTGAAAAAAGGCGTGGGTAATTATCAGCAGAGGTGAAACCATTATGAGACCTTCACATATGTAGTTTAACGTCTTTACACCGAAATTGAATGGCCTCAATTTCGATCAGAGTTTGTGATCTCTAATAGCCCTTTTCCACTAGCACCTACCTAGCTTGGCTTAACTTGACTCAGCTCGATCTTTAAAGTTTCCATTAGGTGATAGTACCTGGTTACAGGTATTTTTTAGTACCTGCCCAGTAAGGTTTCCAAGGCAATCTCAAAATGTGACATATACAGATTGCGTGGCAGGGACTGTGCAGTCAATGGCATCACTCATGAGAGTGACTCCTTCACAAACGTTGTTTTAGAAAGACAAATTGGTGTCCCAGATCACATTGAACGGTTTGGCACACAACACATTTACAATGCCCCAGAAGGAATGTGTCTTACCAAAGAATTCCATGAAGCTAAGAGCTTGTGATTTTAAGGGGGCTCGTCCGGGATTTGAACCCGGGACCTCTCGCACCCAAAGCGAGAATCATACGCCTAGACCAACGAGCCACAGGAAGTATGTGTTTAAGTCTGGAACTCTGAAAGGATAGACTTAAATCGGCCTTCAAATTCAAGCAGGAATGGTGTTAAGCTCTCTTCAGTATTCATTTTTGTACCTTCAGGCCTTTGCTACTGACAAGCTCCAACAGGGATGACTCCAGAGGGACTGCACACAGTGAATGAGAAAAAAGGGTTCCCAGTCATCCACGTCATGGTAGTCTGATGAGCTTTGAAAGAAAGCAGCTGGAATTCTCTAAGTGCCTTGAAGACCTTTCACCTCTCCTCTGAGAACCTTCGTTAGATCTAAAACTAAACGTTGGAGAGTCCCAGGTATTTAAAACCCAGAGCGGGTTTGCTTTACCAGGGTCGTTGACCAACTATGAAACACATCACATGAGCCAAGGGGTGGAAAAAAGGCGTGGGTAATTATCAGCAGAGGTGAAACCATTATGAGACCTTCACATATGTAGTTTAACGTCTTTACACCGAAATTGCAGTTTATTCCAACATCAAAATGGGCTACAGGGCCAGACTTTTGCCACATCTGGGTCAGTCTGACCACTTGTCACTGTTTCTAATCCCTGCATATGCCCCCCTCAAGAAAACTGCTCTTACCATCACAAAGAATATTACCATATGGTCAGATGGTGCCTCTCAGCAGCTGCAGGACTGTTTTGACAGGACTAACTGGGATATCTTTGAACATCAGGACTTGGAAATGTTCACAGACAGTGTCCTCTGCTATATAAAACACTGCATAGACACTGTTACAGCAGTCAAACGGATCCGGGCTTATCCCAACCAAAAGCCCTGGATGACCCGGGAGGTCAGGCAGCTGCTGCAGGAGAGGAACATTGCGTTCAGGTCTGGCAACAGGGATTACTACACCACAGCCCGATCCAACCTGAAGAGAGGCATCAGAGAGGCAAAGGGGGACTATAGGAGGATTGAGGACCATCTGAAGAGTAATACCAGCCGGCAGGTGTGGCAAGGCATCCAGCACCTAACCAACTATAAGATCAATCTCGGAGCTGCGGACGGTGACCTGGAGCTGGCAGAGGAGCTGAATATCTTCTTCGCCCGCTTTGAGACCAGGGTACCGGAGGTATTGGAGCCACAGCAGCAACACGCCACCCATAGCTGCACCACCCTCACCCTGGAAGAGCACGAGGTGAGGCGCATGCTGCAGGCTGTTAACCCGAGGAAGGCGGCGGGTCCTGATGGTGTGCCAGGTCGAATATTGAGGGATTGTGCAGAACAGCTGGCTGGGATCTTCACCAGGATCTTCAACAAATCCCTCGCACAGGCGACTGTCCCACTCTGCCTGAAGTCCTCCACCATAGTCCCCTTGCCTAAGAAGCCCCACATCACCGGCCTGAATGACTACAGACTGGTGGCACTCACCCCAGTGGTAATGAAATGCTTTGAGAAGCTGGTCTGCAGACACATCACAGCAGCCCTGCCCCGCAGCCTGGATCCACACCAGTTTGCCTACAGAGCAAACCGGTCCACGGAAGACGCTGTAGCCACAGCACTCCATGCTGCATTAACTCACCTGGAAGAGCATGGTAGCTATGTGCGGATGCTCTTCGTGGATTACTGCTCAGCTTTTAACACCATCCTTCCACATAAACTGGTGGCCAAGCTACAAGACCTGGGGCTTCCATACAGCACCTGCATGTGGATCAACAGCTTCCTCTCGGGCCGTAGACAGAGAGTCAGAGTTGGCCATCACACATCCTCAGCCCTGAGTCTCAGCACTGGCTCACCCCAGGGCTGTGTGCTCAGTCCACTGCTCTACTCTCTCTACACACACGACTGCACTCCTCGCCACCACAGCAACATCTTTGTGAAATTTGAAGATGACACCACAGTGGTGGGGCTCATTACCAAGGGAGACGAGTCTACGTACAGAGACGAGGTGGAGCAGCTGACGTCATGGTGTAAGGCCA
Source organism: Maylandia zebra (assembly GCF_041146795.1). Taxonomy (NCBI): domain Eukaryota; kingdom Metazoa; phylum Chordata; class Actinopteri; order Cichliformes; family Cichlidae; genus Maylandia; species Maylandia zebra. Next base: position 36,272,370 of record NC_135184.1, on the reverse strand, counting down.
ATAACCTCCTCCTCAACACTTCAAAAACCAAAGAACTCATAATAGATTTCAGAAGGAAAAAGGCAGAGATCCAACCACTATTCATAAATGGGGACTGTGTAGAAAGGGTGGCAAGCTTCCGCTTCCTGGGAGTCAATATAGAGGAGAACCTTTCCTGGAGTGTGAACACCTCCGAGCTGCTGAAAAAGGCCCAACAGAGACTGTACTTCCTGAGAATTCTCAGGAGGAATAACATCACACAGAAACTGCTGGTGTCCTTCTACAGAGCCACCATTGAGAGTGTTCTAACTTACTGCATATGTATTTGGTACACTAGCTGCACAGGGGCTCAGAGGAAAGCACTCCAAGGGATCATTAACACCGCCCAAAAGATCACTGGCTGCCCTCTCCCCACACTGGAAGTTCTACACAATGCCCACTGTTTTAAAAAGGCCCAAAACATCATAAAAGACACCTCACATCCTGGCCACTCCCTGTTCGAACTGTTGCCCTCAGGCAGACGGTACAGGGCAATCAGAGCAAGGACTAATAGACTCAAACACAGCTGTTATCCAACTGCAATAACACATCTGAATACTACAAAAAAAATGTCCATCACGCCACTCTTGTGTTAATCTATGCACGGCCTGAAGCATGTGTGTGGGAATGTATGTGAATGTTTTACTGTTACATCTTATTAGTATTTTAAGTATTCTATCTATTTTATTTATTGAATTTTATTGTTTTATTTATATTTTGATATTGCTAGGGATGATGCAATGATCGGGGACCATTCTTCATTTCGTTGTTCTCGTGACAATGACAATAAAGTTTCTGATTCTGATTCTGATTGAATGGCCTCAATTTTGATCAGAGTTTGTGATCTCTAATAGCCCTTTTCCACTTACACCTACCTAGCTTGGCTTAACTTGACTCAGCTCGATCTTTAAAGTTTCCATTAGGTGATAGTACCTGGTTACAGGTATTTTTTTAGTACCTGCCCAGTAATGTTTCCAAGGCAATCTCAAAATGTGACATATACAGATTGCATGGCAGGGACTATGCAGTCAATGGCATCACTCAATGAGTCATGAGAGTGACTCCTTCACAAAATCAAAAACGTTATTTTAGAAAGACAAATTGGTGTCACACATCACATTGAATGGTTTGGCACACAGCACATTTACAATGCCCCAGAAGGAATGTGTCTTACCAAAGAATTCCATGAAGCTAAGAGCTGGTGATTTTAAGGGGGCTCGTCCGGGATTTGAACCCGGAACCTCTCGCACCCAAAGCGAGAATCATACGCCTAGACCAACGAGCCACAGGTAAGGTAAGGCAAGGCAAGGGAAGGCAAGGCAAATTTATTTGTATAGCACAATTCAACAACAAGGTGATTCAAAGTGCTTTACAGAGACATTAGAAACAAAAACAAATAAAAAGCATGATTTAAAATTGATTAAAACAAGCAAACAAACAAACGAACTAAACACACACATTTCACACCTGTTCGCGCGATCTGAACCCTTATCGTAAGGGGAGCTACCAGTCCTTCTGTGGACGAGCTACTTTCTATTTTAAATTCCCTGAATTTAAAATACTCTCTAGACCCAGTCTAGACCCAGCTGGGGAGCTACCCAGAGCTCTAAACCCACTTAACAAACAAACAAACAAACAAAACAGTATATAAAATCAAAACAGATAAAATCAGAACAGTAGATAAAATCAGTAGTTAATGTAAGTTTGGAAATTTAAGCTTAACAAACAAACAAAACAGTATATAAAATCAAAACAGATTAAATCAGAAATAGATAAGATCAGTAGTTAGTGTAACTTTTGAAATGTAAGCTTAAAAGTGTGGATTTGGTGCTTTATTCAAATGCAGCTGAGAATAGGTGAGTCTTCAGCCTGGATTTAAATAAACTGAGTGTTTCAGCTGATCTGAGGCTTTCTGGGAGTTTGTTCCAGATATAAGGAGCATAAAAGCTGAATGTAGCTTCTCCGTGTCTGGTTCTGACTCTGGGAACTGATAAAAGACCGGATCCATATGACCTGAGGGATCTGGAAGGTTCATACTGGGTCAGGAGGTCACTGATGTATTTTGGTCCTAAACCATTCAGAGCTTTATAGACCAGCATCAGGACTTTAAAGTCTATCCTCTGACGGACAGGCAGCCAGTGTAAAGACCTCAGAGCTGGACTGATGTGGTCCACTTTTTTGGTCTTAGTGAGGACTCGAGCAGCAGAGTTCTGAATGAGCTGTAGTTGTCTGACTGATTTTTTAGGTAGACCTGTAAAGATGCTGTTACAGTAATCAAGCCTACTAAAAATGAATGCATGGACTAGTTTTTCCAGGTCCTGTTGAGACATCAGATCTTTTATCCTTGAAATATTCTTGAGGTGATAGTAAGCTGACTTTGTTATTGTCTTAGTGTGTTTTTCTAAGTTTAGGTCTGCATCCATCACTACACCCAAATTTCTCGCCTGGTTTGTGGTTTTTAGATGTATGGATTGAAGTTCTCTGGTGACCTGTAATCATTTTTCTTTGGCGCCAAAGACTATTACTTCAGTTTTGTTTTTGTTTAGTTGGAGAAAATTGTGGCACAACCAGTCATTAATTTCCTCAATGCATTTACCAAGAGCCTGTACAGGGCCTCGGTCTCCTGGTGACATTGTGATATATATTTGTGTGTCATCTGCATAGCTGTGAGAGTTTATTTTGTTGTTCTTTATAATCTGTGCCAGTGGGAGCATGTAAATGTTAAACAGAGGGGGTCCCAAGATGGAACCTTGGGGAACTCCACATGTGATACTTGTCTGCTCGGATGTAAGTTACCTATTGATACAAAGTATTTCCTGTTTTCTAAGTATGTTTTGAACCAGTTTAGTACAGTTATTGAAAGACCTGCCCAGTTCTCCAGTCGTTTGAGTAATATGTTGTGGTCAACTGTATCAAATGCTGCACTGAGATCCAGTAAAACTAAGACTGACATTTTTCCACTGTCTGTATTCAGACATATGTCATTGAACACTTTTGTCAGAGCGGTTTCAGTGCTGTGGTTCTGTCTAAAACCTGACTGGAAGGCATCATAGCAGTTATTCTGTTTTAAGAAGTAACTGAGCTGTTGAGAAACTGCTTTTTCAATGATCTTACTTAAAAATGGGAGATTTGAGATCGGCCTGTAGTTTTTCATTTGTGTCTTGTCAAGATTGTCCTTTTTCAGTATAGGTTTGATTACAGCAGTTTTTAGTGATTCTGGAAACACACCTGATAATAAAGAAAAGTTGACGATCTGTAACAGGTCTGACTCCAAAGTCTTTGAGACCTTTTTGAAAAAACTTGTTGGCAGGACATCTAAACAGCAAGAGGAGGAGTTCAGTTGACCTAAGATGTCCTCCAGGTCTTTGCTGTTAATCGGGTGAAACTGTTTGATGGTGTTTAAACAGTTTTTCGGTGGACACAGTACATATCCTGGATCTGCTGTTGATGTACCAACTGCTTGTCTAATCTTTTGGATTTTGTCTGTGAAGAATTTGGCAAAGTCATTGCAGGCCATGGTCGAGTTCAGCTGCCACTGGCACAGGAGGGTTTGTTAGCCTGTCAACTGTAGAAAATAAGACCCGAGCATTATGGCTGTTTTTAGTGATGATGTCAGAGAAGTAGGACCTTCTTGCACTCCTCAGTTGTAAATTATAATTGTGAAGTTTCTCTTTATAGATGTCATAATGAACCTGGAGGTTTGTTTTTCTCCATCTGCGCTCAGCTTTCCTACACTCTCTTTTTTCATTTTTCACCAGTGTGGAGTTTCTCCATGGAGACTTTTTCCTTCCAGAGATAACCTTCACCTTAATGGGAGCAATAGTGTCCATTACATTTAACATGTTAGCATTGAAGCTATTGACGAGCTCATTGACTGAACCTTTGGACAGGTCAGGTGTTAATGGGAAGACCTGGTTAAAGATCTCACTACTGTCTTCAGTTATACACCGTTTTGTGATCACTGCTGTTGATATATTTGTGTGGGCTGAGATTTTACTTTCAAAGAAAACACAGTAATGATCAGATAAGCCCACATCAGACACAGTAATGTTTGAAATGCTCAGGCCTTTGGAGATCAGTAGGTCAAGAGTGTGTCCTCTATTATGTGTGGCCTCTGTTACATGCTGAGTCAGCCCAAAGTTGCCCAGAGTGTTACTCAGGTCTTTAGTCCCTTTGTCCTGAGGGTTGTCCACATGGATGTTAAAATCCCCAACAATAATTACACAGTCGAAATCAACACAGGTCACAGACAGCAGTTCACTGAGGTCATTAAAAAAGTCTGTGCAGTATTTGGGAGGCCTGTAAACATTAAGAAACACAACTTTGGATGGGGCCTTCAGCTGTAAAGCCACATATTCAAAAGACTGAAAACTTCCAGGAGATAGCTGCTTACATTGAAATGATTCATTAAATAAGACAGCAACCCCTCCTCCTCTCCTGCTCGCCCTGACCTCACTGATAAAACTGTAGTTAGGAGGGGTCGTCTCGATGAGAACAGCTCCACTGTTACTTTGGTCCAACCAAGTTTCAGTTAAAAACATAAAATCAAGGCTGTGCTCAGTGATTAAATCATTAATTAAAAATGTTTTCCCAGCTAAAGATCTAACGTTTAATAAAGCCAACTTAAGTGTTTTAAAGGTATTACTTGTCCCCTCGTGTTTGGGAGCAGTCTGTGGCACACAAGGTATGTTTACTATGTTTAAAGATCTTTTAGAGTGCAGCTCTCTGTGTTTTGACCAGGCCACATGTCTCCTGTCACCTAAAAGTACAGAGATTTTAAAACCTTCAAGTAAACAGGGTCCCAGCTTCTCCTGGGAAAAGTCACCACTGCCATAATCCTCGCAGCCCGGACCCTCCACACATCACACATCAGACTGCGGAGACAAAGCATGAAGGTGGTAAGGAGGAACTAAGGGGGGCGAGGCTGGGCAATGTGACTTCGATTGCTCTGTTGAGGGTGGGGCTCGGTGGCGAACCTTTGGCTGCTTTGGTGGGGGGTTTATGGGGGACAAAGAGGGATTGGGCCGGGGGGTAGATCTGAGCCCAGCATTGACCCGCTCCATCATCTCTTCAGTGAATTTCAGGTGTGGGGAGGAGGGAGAAAGGGAGGGGGAGGAGGGTGATGGGGGTGATGGCCTGTCAGGGGTTTGGGGGACTGGGGAAGATCCTGGTCCTGGTCGTTGGTGTTGTTGAGAGAGTTGGAGGCAAATAGGGACCCCTCTTCTTGCCTCTTCTTGCCTCAGATGTCTCTCCTTTCTGAGGCTCTTCCCGGGTGGGGGCAGATGGAGCTCCTCCTCAAGGTTTCTGCTGGGCTTTGTCTGTTCTTGGAGTACTGTTTGTTCCTCTTTATGAGATAACTCCTCGTTTATCTCAGCCTTGGCTCCAAGCACAGATGGATGACGTATGGAATAAAACAAGTTGGAGGTGAACAGTTTCACCCCTGACTTGTTAAAATTAAATCCATTTGCTTTAAACAGATGCCTGCGTTCCCAAAAAATATTAAAGTTGTCGATAAAATGCACTGAGTGGTCAGCACATGCTGATATAAGCCATTTATTCAGTGTAAACAGCCTGCTGAATCTCTCGTCTCCTCCTCTGACCGGCGGTACAGGCCCACTGATGAATACAGCTGCATTCAGAGAGTTTACAGTGTTTAATAATCCAATAAAGTCCCGTTTCAGAACCTCCCATTGTTGTTTGGACACATCGTTTGACCCTGTATGCAGGACAATGTTTGTCACAGTTGGATATTCAGCCTGTGTTTAACTCTGGAACTCTGAAAGGATAGACTTAAATCGGCCTTCAAATTCAAGCAGGAATGGTGTTAAGCTCTCTTCAGTATTCATTTTTGTACCTTCAGGCCTTTGCTACTGACAAGCTCCAACAGGGATGACTCCAGGTTGTAGGAGTCTGGAAGGCCGCTGAGTCCGGGTCTTTAGCTTCAGGCACAGATCTCACATGCAGCAACATATTCCTTTGCATCGCGTTCCCAAGTTCTCCACCAAAAATGGCGCTTAAGGAGACTAATTGTGCGACCTGTTCCAGGGTGACAGGAGAAATGAGAAGTGTGGGCCCACCTAATCACTGCTGAGCGGGCAGCCGCAGGGATGACACGACCCATTCCAGGGTCTGAATGGTTTCCTCCACACTCCAAGACAGGAATCCTACCAAGCAGGAAGCAGGAAGCACAGGAGCTGGTTCAAGATGTTCCTCATCTGGACTGTATTGCTGGGAGAGGGCGTCGGCTTTTGTGTTTTTAGAGCCTGGACAGAAGAAGATTCTGAATCTGAATCGATCAAAAAACAAAGACCACCTGGCTTGGCGGGCGTTCAGTCGCTTTGCTGTCCTAAGGTAGGAAAGGTTCTTGTGATCGGTGAAGATAGTGAACGGGTGCTCCGCTCCCTCTAATATGTGGCGGAATTCTTCCAGAGCAAGTTTAATGGCTAGTAGCTCTCTGTCCCCAACATCATAGTTCCTTTCAGCTGGCGAAAACCGTCGTGAAAAGAACGTATTTTCCCTCTGGGGCCTGTGTGGGGATTGGGATTGGACAGCTCCTACACCGATGTCTGAAGCGTCTACTTCAATGACAAATGGCCTTCTGAGGTCTGGTTGGATCAACACAAGAGCTGAGGTGAAGACATGTTTCAGTCTTTGAAAAGCAGCCTCAGCTTCAGACGTCCAGGAGAACTGGCGCTTTACAGAGGTGAGTGTGGTGAGTGATGTGGCTACCTGACTGTATTTCCTTATGAAGCGCCGATAGAAGTTAGCGAAGCCCAGAAAGCGTTGTAGCTGCTTGCGAGTGGTGGGTGTGGGCCATTCCTGAACTGCCCGGATCTTGGCTGGGTCCGTCTTCACCTGCCCTCCAGCTAAAACGTATCCCAGAAATGTGACAGAAGGTGCATGAAACTCGCACTTCTCAGCCTTGACGTAGAATCTATTTTCTAACAGACGCTGTAGCACGGCCCGAACATGGACCTTGTGTTCTTGGAGGTTCCTGGAAAAGATTAGAATGTCATCTAGGTAGACATAGACAAAGCGGTTCAGAAAGTCCCGTAGCACATCATTGACCAAGCTTTGGAACACGGCTGGAGCGTTGGTTAACCCAAAGGGCATGACCAGGTATTCAAAATGGCCTAGCAGGGTGTTGAAAGCTGTTTTCCATTCGTCACCCTCCCTGATACAGACCACATGCTAAGCATTGTGGAGATCTAATTTAGTGAAAATAGTGGCCCCCTGCAGGGGCTCAAACGCGGCACTGATGCGTGGCAGGGGGTATTTGTTCTTGACGGTGATAGCGTTGAGACCTCTGAAGTCAATACATGGACGGAGGCTCTTGTCCTTCTTAGCCACAAAAAAGAATCCTGCGCCTACAGGAGAGGATGAAGGCCAGATGATCCCTGCTGCCAGAGAATCATGAATGTATTTCTCCATTGCCTCTCTTTTGGGCTTGGAAATGTTGAACAGACGGCTGGAGGGAAGTGGAGCGCCAGGTAAGAGATCAATGGCACAGTCATATGGTCTATATGGCAGAAGCGAAAGTGCTTTGTCTTTACTGAACACCTCTTGGAGGTCATGATACCCGAGAGGGACAGTGGTAAGGTCTGGGATGTCGATGTGGGAGTCATCTTCCTTCATGGATCCAGGTGGCAGGGCTGACAAAAGACAGTGGGCAAGCCAGAACAAACTCCAATTGATAATTTTATTCCCTAACCAGTCTATATGGGGATTGTGTTTCTGGAGCCAGGAGTAACCTAAAATGAGTGGCGACTCTGGTGGGTGAAGGTGAACAGTGTAAGACTTTCTCTGTGATTACCCGATGTGAGAAGAGTGACTGGACCAGCTCGGCACACGGTGTCAAAACTTGGTTCTTTACTGAGAGCTTTACTCTTTGCACTCATGGGTGTCATCTAGTTCAATTCAATTTTATTTACATAGTGCCAAATTGCAACAACAGTCTCCTCAAGGAGCTTTATATCTAGTGGCAGCATTGGTTGTTGCACAGCCAAAGGAATCCTTGCACTTGTGATTCACATTTCAAATGTATTATAAAATCCAAACTAATGGAGGGAGAACGACTCAAATATCCTGGAAATATGACCTTTTATTTTATTTTTTTTTAGGTTTTTGCATCCCGTATTAAAGAATCTACCTGAGTAATCTATAAAATAATCAAATAGACCAAAACATTGTAAATTACATAATGGACAGTGAAAATGTTTTTACATAATGCAAAGGCTTTTTTATTTATTTAGTTCTGACTTTGTTTGGTGTACTGGATATTTTCTTTGGTACTGTGTTTGGGGTACTGGATGTGTGTGCTTATATAACTCAGGTGTTTTGACTGAGAAATAATAACCATTCCACAGTGGATGGGCTTACATGGTATCTCCCTTGCTGAGACAACTTCCCCAGCATTTGAGAACCATTTTTTTTACAAGGACCAGAAGAAGCTGGTGTCACCAGGAACTGTTTGGCCAACTGAAGCAAGCATCTGCAGTTGCACGTCTGGACCAAGAAGTGTCCACAGGTTCATACAGTTTATCAGTTGGTATTCTGCTTAAATTTTGATCAAGGTCTTTCACCATGTCATTTATGGACTAGTTTAACATTTTATTGAGGGCATTTCTGCCATTGCTGACCTACGACCGATCCACCCGAGAAAACTAAATTAAAATGGACTGAAGCAAAGTAGAAACCTGTTCTGTGGTCAGATTAATTGAAATGTGAAATTCTTTTGGGAAAAATTTCCTATGTCCTTTGGAGTAAACAGGCTTGCTATCAGTGGTGCATCTCTGATGGAACTGAAACACATTAGTACTTAGAGTTGCTTTCTTATTTTACTGTTTGTATTTAAAGAGAAGTTATCTTTAAATCTCGTTGTTGTAATAATAATGGATTGGATTTATATAGCGCTTTTTCAAGGGACCCAAAGCGCTTGACAATGCCACTATTCATTCACTCTCACATTCACACACTGGTGGAGGCAGCTACAGCTGCCCTGGGGCAGACTGACAGAAGCGAGGCTGCCATATCGCACCATCGGCCCCTCTGGCCAACAACAGTAGGCGGTAGGGTAAACTGTCTTGCCCAAGGACACAACGACCAGGACAGAGAGCCCGGGGATCAAACCAGCGACCTTCGGGTTACAGATACGCTTCCCAACCCCCTGAGCCACGGTCTTTATTGTCATTGTACTGTGTACAATGACAATAAAGGATTTCAGTTCAAACATAAGATCCAGTTCAGATGCTTAATATTGTGAGAACAACACAGAAGAGGGCCTGCGGTGTGTTGGTTATACTAAATACTCCTTCAGGACACTTTCATCATGGTGACAGCTTAATGTTTTATTTCATATCACTGATATTTTCATGTTCCATCCTGAGGCCTGGCTGACACTCTCTGTTACTATTCTGAATTCAGAAAAAAACCTCCATTGATGTGCTTGACGTGACATCAGAGATTATATAACATTCTTAACCCAACATTACATAGAAACCAGCACGTAAGTACCAGCTTTTTCAAGCCTTACATGAAGCACAAGGACTGCAAGGAAACTTTAAACATAAAATCATTCAATCTCAGCGTTGCAGGGACCATGCGTTGCCAGGAGATTATCAAGTTTTAACATACAAAAATCCTCTGGCTGGATGAGAGTAGCAGATGACAGATGTGCCTCTCTCTCTGTTGGAGAAAGAGAGACAGAGACAGAGAGAGCATCGTTTGCTATGTAGCCTGTAAAAAGTGAGTCAGTATGAGAGTGTGAGGCTGAACATGTGTGTGCCACCAGTGTCGCAAAGGCTGCTGTTTTCTGATTGGCTGCTGCCCACACATACTCAGAATGCACCCTGCTGGCAGTGAGATATATGGACGAGAGAACGAGAGACTCGGGGTTAGAGTGAACGTGGAAAGACCAGAATAACATCAGGGGCGACAGAAAGAGTTAAAGAAGCAGAAAGATAAGATCATTTATCAGTTTCAGAGTAGTCTTATCAACCACAATCAGCACTCCAACAGCAGGAAAAGCAGGTAAGAATCAGCCCTTCTTCAATTTTCTGCCTGCCTTTAAAGTTTTCTGAAAGCCTGATTGCATGCTGACAACAATGTGAACTAACAGGTGCTGAAATTATTCTTTGTTGGGACCAGGGATTTTTCTATTTTCAGTAAGAACTCCATCTCAAGTGTTGTGAAGCTGAAAAGTCCCGTAAGTGTAAGAGAAAAAGTAGTATTTGAATATTATTTTGTATTGTAGGTCTGTGTTTAATTGATAACTGAAGTTGATGGAACAGAGCTGATGGAAGAAGAATAAAATAAACAAAGATAAACATAAAATAAAATATATACAGAATTAGAAGCACAGACAGTGCAGCTGTGGAGCCGAGGAAAGTTACAAAGAGCTGAAGTGAAACTGAGTGTAAAACACAAAAAAATGTGTCCACTGGAGCCACTGTTGTAGTTTTCATACAGTATTTTTAATCTTGGATGTTTTTATTATATTATGTATTAGTGGATTTTTAAACACTAGGGATCTCTATTCTAAGTCTCTGTTAGCACATGAATGAATAACTGATCAACAATCGATTTAGTCTGCCTTACAGAAACCTGGTTACAGCAGGATGATTATGTTAGTTTAAATGAATCAACAGTTATATAAATGTCAGAATCCTCGAACCCTCACAGGACAGAAGGGGGCGGTGTGGCAGCAATCTTCCACTCCAAGTTATTAATCGACCAAAGACCCAGACAGAGTCTGAATTCATTTGAAAGCCTGATGCTTCGCATTTCCACCCCAGCTGGAAATATCAAAAAACGTTTTTGTTTTGTTTTGTTGTTGATATCTATCGTCCACCTGGGCCTCAGTCAGAGATTTCTCAGACTTGGGTGATTTTACCATTCATGTAGATGCTAAAAATGACAGCCTCAACATTTAATCTGTTATTAACAGATTTAATCACACTCTAGATCTTGTTCTCAAATATGGCATAGAAACTGAACATTTAACAGTGTTTCCTGAAAACCCTTGTTTCTCTGATCATTTACTAATAGCATTTATTTACAGAAATGCAGTGGGGAATAGATTTCATCACAGTAGATGTCTTTCTGAAAGTACTGTTACGAAATTTACAGATATAATTTGTGCCAATACAGTGCAGAACAGCTACCTGAATGCTGTTATCAGTTATCACAGCCACAGAAACAGGAATTCAAACACCAACATGCAGACATGGAAGCAGAGCAACTACGGACAAAAGTTTGGGCCTGCCTCAGCAATGCAAAGCCCCCAGCATCCAACATCAGCATGGAGGAGAGGAAGGCACTCACATCACTTAACAATGACAACAACATTATCATCCTTCCAGCAGACAAGGGGCAGGTGCACAGTTTTGCTAAACCAGAAAGACTATCATGAGAAAATTTTGTCACTGCTTAGTGACAAAAATACTTATGAGCCCCTGAAACCAGACCCAGGAAGTGGCTACAGCAAGAGGGTGATAGACTGTCTGAAGCACTTAGAACAAGACAAGGCTACCAACCGGACCTCATACCACAGGCTGTACCCAGGGGAGTCTACACCAAGTCTGTATGGTTTACCGAAGATACAGAAACAGGGTTTAAGACCGATTGTCTGTATGATCAACTCGGTCACCCTATAACATCTCTAAGTTTCTGTCTTCAATCCTCAACGGCTGGTAGGCAGCTCTGAACACCACATCCAGAACACGTTGGATTTTGTTGAGAAAGTGAGAGATGTCATGATGGAGGCAGATGAAACCATGGTCTCGTACGATGTTACATCTGTCTTCACCATCCCCACAGACACAGCGGCCAGAGAAGCAGAAGAACATCACATCAAGAAGGCCCTGAGTAAGTGGTTATCCCACCTGGACTTTTGTCAACAAGAAAGCTCCATCCAATCCAGGAGAGAAGGACAACCGCTGCTTAAGTGAAAACCTGTAGTGATCCCATATGTGTCAGGAATATCAGAACAGCTGAGACGCATTTTCTCTAAACACCGCATCTCTGTGGCTTTTAAACACCAAAACATGCTGCGCCAAACGGGTCCACCCCAAGGATCGGGTCCCCCGACACAAACAGAGTATCATAGTGTACGCTGTTAAGTGCAGGAGGATTGCCAGGATTTATACATCGGGGAAACCAAACAACCTCTGGCTACAACACAGCAGAGCCACCTCGTCAGGCCAGGACTCTGCAGTCTATCTACACCTACAGGCCAGTGGACACTCTTTCAATGATGAGGATATAACATCCTGGACAGGGAGGAACGCTGGTTTGAGGGCGGAGTCAAGGAGGCCGTTTACGTGAAAAGGGAAAGACCATCTCTGAATGGAGGGGGGGCCTAAGGGTACATCTGTCACCATCTTCCAATGCTGTGATTGCAGCCATTCCCCAACTCTCTGTGAATGGTACTCATGGCCATTGATCAGTGGTTGTTGATCAATGGCCATGACATTGACATTTGACATGACATTTGCATATTAATTAATAATCAATGAACTGACCTCCCAGCCCATTGTTCATTCAGTGGTGCTGGTTTCAGTCATTGTACAAATGTCCTGTTTATAAGGTTGGAAACCTGCAGTCAGCTGAGACTGAAGACGTCACCTGATGAGTGATAAAACGTTCCTCCCACTAAAAACTTCTCTGTTAAAGATTTTTCTGAATTAACTTCAATAATTAGAATAATGGTAAGTCACTGAAACTTTCCCAACACAAAGTTTCAGCGTTCCTCTTCAATCCTTCTGACCACATGGTGGCCTTAATTTAGGAACAGACCATATTTGCACAAGTGGATAGAACTGCTGGGGGACACCCAAATCTCATGATTTAGGACTGCACTGACATCAGATTGAAATTCATGAGATAAGGTCACAATTTTTCAGTGGGAGTGTGAGTGGGAATAGGCGAGACCTACCGACCCTCAGTGGTACTGCATTTTAGGCACTTCTGTATTGGTAGATGAACCATTACAGACACATCAAAAGTTGTATTTTTAGCTCAATTTTTTGTCCATTTTTAGCTCAAGTAATGTTTCATTACTATTAATAATTTATATATCATACAACTTACACATAAATGCAACATGCAAATAGAAGCTTTGAAGCGAGATATAGCCCACTGTGTGATACGCAAACAGTTATAAATTAAAAAGAAATGTCCAGAGATGCACAACAGAATAAGCATCACAGGATTAACTGACTGGCCTAAAGTGAGAGAGATGAAAGCATACACAGTACAAAGACCTACATGATAAGCATTTTAAATATATAAAACCAATATAATCTGTGGTTGTGAAATTGTGTTGAAATGATGTAGGCAATATATTTTTGGAGGTGGTGCTATAGAGATATTTGTCAGAACAGAAAATCGTTGGCATGTTTGGTTCAGGGTTTGAGCTTCCTGAGCTAAACACATACACGTCATTTTAGCAAGTCACAATAAGTGCTTTAACTTGTGATGGAGCTTCTTATTATTATTATTATTAAGTCCAGGCACCAGTGTGTCGCCACAATACTTTATTTATAAAGCCTTGAAACATTTCAGCCAATGGGACTTGTGTGTTTTCTGGTGTGTTAGCAATTTAAAATGAAAGATTCAAATGTAAAACAACAAAAGATATCGACAAAGACACGGAGAAAGATATGAAGTGAGACGCAGTTGGAAGAAATTAACAAATTACAGAAAATCAGGATAAGAAGGAAAAGAAAGCAAACCAGAAACAACAGAAAACTATTAAATCACAAAAGTAACTCAAAGAGAAACTTATACTGACAAAGATGCAGATGGAGACAGAACAGAGGAAATAGACAAACAAAACCAACAAATATTACATGGCCCCGTCTTTTGCACCATTTCAGTCACAAATCAAACAATTTAGAGTTGTGTGGGAGCTGGAGTCTATCCCACCTGCGATCCCCTAGGCAGGTTCCCAGGCATAAGAGGACTAACTCAAAGACGTAGTCAACCATATATGCTCACATCCACTCCTATAGCCTAGTTAATAATTCAGTATTGTGGGCGTTTCCTACAGATTAAATAGGAAACAATATTGAGATTCTGGTGAAGGATATAGCTGATCCTCCCTTGGCTCATCCTCCTCACTGGGAAGGATGCCAATTAGACTACGTCCAGTTAATGTCACCATCTGCTGTAGCCTGTAGAGATACTTCGATATAAAATCACTTCCAAATCTGCCTGAAAGACTTCATCAAAATCTTTTCTTCCAATAAGGGATTAAAAGCAGATTAGTGCCGGATTAAACCCAGAATTCATTACATTGACCATCTACTCCAGTTGCAGTTTAACAATAATTTTGTATCTGAAGGTTAAATCTCAGTTTTGCTCCCCGTCATGGCAGCAAAGCGACCACCCATTCCTCTCTTTCTCTCCCCCTAGTTTCCCTCTCTTCCCCTTCAGTCTGTATTGTTCTCTTTCAGCTGTGCTCTTTATCCAAGGTGACCCAGTTATTGTTGTGCATGTGCATTACTGTTGTCTGTTTAGATGTGATCTGCTGGACAGAGGGCAGGAGCAAGTTCAAACATCTTGCTATTCGTCACTAAGTAAATAACATAAGAACAATCATAGTTTTTTTTTTACAGCTCTGTAGCCAGGCTGACAAACAGTCAGAGCTCTGTTGAGCCAACCTTCCCTTTAACGTTAACTAATAATGACTTCATGAACTTCTTCACAAATAAAATTTAACAATTGGAGAAAAAAACATATTCATAACATCCCACAGATCTATATTATTACATATGGCTACTTTCAATATTTCAATAGATCATAATTTAGACTCTTTTTCTTCAGTTGATCTTTCTGAGTTAACTTCAATAATTACTTCCTCCAAACCATCAACGTGTCTTTTAGACCCCATTCCTACAAAACTGCTCAAAGAAGTCCTGCCATTAATTAATGCTTCGATCTTAAATATGATCAACCTATCTCTAATAATCAGCTATGTACCACAGGCCTTCAAACTGGCTGTAGTTAAACCTTTACTCAAAAAGCATCTCTAGACCCAGCAGTCTTAGCTAATTATAGGCCAATCTCCAACCTTCCTTTATATCAAACATCCTTGAAAGAGTAGTTGTCAAACAGCTAACAGATCATCTGCAGAGGTTTATTTGAAGAGTTTCAGTCAGGTTTCAGAGCTCATCACAGAAACAGCTTTAGTGAAGGTTATAAATGATCTTCTTATGGCCTCTGACAGTGGACTCATCTCTGTGCTTGTCCTGCTAGACCTCAGTGCAGCGTTCGATACTGTCGACCATAATATCCTATTAGAGCGATTAGAACATGCTGTAGGTATTACAGGTACTGTGCTGCAGTGGTTTGTATCATATCTATCTAATAGACTCCAGTTTGTGCATGTAAATGGAGAGTCCTCTTCACACACTGAGGTTAATTATGGAGTTCCACAGGGTTCAGTGCTAGGACCAATTCTGTTTACATTATACATGCTTCCCTTAGGCAGCATCATTAGAAGACATACTATACATCAGAATCAGAATCAGAATACTTTATTGATCCCTTTACACTGCTATGCTGATGACACCCAGCTCTATCTGTCCATGAAGCCAGATAACACACACCAATGAGTTAAACTGCAGGAATGTCTTAAAGACATAAAGACCTGGATGGCCGCTAACTTTCTGCTTCTTAATTCAGATCAAACTGAGGTTATTGTACTCGGCCCTGAAAATCTTAGAAATATGGTATCTAAGCAGATTCTTCCTCTGGATGGCATTACCTTGGCCTCCAGTAACACTGTGAGGAACCTTGGAGTCATTTTTGACCAGGACATGTCCTTCAACACACATATTAAACAAATATGTCAGACTGCGTTCTTCCATTTGCGCAACAGCTCTAAAGTTAGAAATATCCTGTCTCAGAGTGACGCTGAAAAACTAGTTCATGCATTTATTACTTCCAGGCTGGACGACTGTAATTCATTATTATCAGGAAGTCCTAAAAACTCCCTGAAAAGCCTTCAGCTAATCCAAAATGCCGCAGCAAGAGTC
This sequence comes from Maylandia zebra, assembly GCF_041146795.1. NCBI lineage: Eukaryota > Metazoa > Chordata > Actinopteri > Cichliformes > Cichlidae > Maylandia > Maylandia zebra. The sequence goes on along the minus strand of NC_135184.1, from coordinate 36,256,312 downwards.
CTGACAGGGACTAGAAAGAGAGAGCAGATTTCTCCTTCATTGGCTTCCTGTTAAATCCAGAATTGAATTCAAAATCCTGCTCCTCACATACAAGGTCTTAAATAATCAGGCCCCATCTTAACTTCAAGATGTCATAGCGAGCAAGCAAGTAATTTATTTATATAGCGCTTTTAGAATAAGTCCCAGCTGAACACAAAGTGCTGTACAGTTGACATCCCAGAAATGATACATTAAATAAGTTTAAAAGTAAAGTAAAAATAAAATAAAATAAAGATAAAAAAAGGATAATTAAAATGACATTTAAAATAATAAAATTAGCACAAATAGCAAAAACAATAATAAAATAGTATAAAATGATAATTAGATTAAAACAATAAGCCAAAGAGTAAAAATGGGTTTTAAGACGTGTTTTAAAAGTGGACAGTGAGGGGCCTCTCTAATGTGCTGGGGAAGATTGTTCCACAGATTAGGAGCAGCAATAGAGAAGGCCCTATCCCCTCTGAGCTTTCTCTTGGACCAGGGTACCTCCAGGTACAAACGCCTTAAATGATAAAAACTGGACTTGACAGTAGCCCTAATTTGAGTGTCCAATTTAAAATCACTGTCCATCTTAAAACCCAGGTTAGAAACAACAGGTTTAAAATACTCTGCCAGGGGTCCCAAGCAGTGTTGGTCAAGTTACTTGAAAAAAGTAATCAGTAACTAATTACTGATTACTTCCCCCAAAAAGTAATCTCGTTACATTACTAATTACTTATTTTCAAAAGTAATTAATTACTTAGTTACTTAGTTACTTTTTAAAACCCTGAATAGGTAATAAAACAATAGATCTTTCAGCCCAATTCTACTTTTTCTGCATAATCCATCATATAAAATGTAATCAAATGGAAAAGTCTCTTTTTAAAACTTGTTTTATTAGTTTTAATCTTTTAACTTTATGCATCAAGCAAACATTTAATTATATGCAACATTCTCTGAGTTGAATAAATTAGTTTAACATTTAAACCTATTTTCTGCACATTCCAGCACATAAAATAAAAATATTTTTTGTGTTTACACTCAGTCTTTCAAATAGATGCAAGTAAAACACAGCAGAAAATAAATAAAGTCACAGGCTCAGCAGTCCTGTCGCTCTATTTTCACCTGTAAAGCAGGAGTGGCGTAGGCGTAGGTTTCCCTGGTGCAGGTGTGCCGCAGCGGTCAGTGGAAGGATACGGCAGTTTCTCTGTGAATGTCACATTATGTTGTTGCGCACTCGGTGCTTGTTGAGGGGTTTTTTTCGCTGTAAAAAAAGTTTTCTTCCCACGCACGATGCACACTAATGTTTTTGTCACTTTTTATGGAATCAAACTCAAAGTAAGGTCAGTACTTCCACGCTTTAAGCGCTGCATGCTCATACTCTCTCCCGCACTCGATATATGATCCACTGTTGATCTGCACACAGCTGTTGTCACGAACGTCGCGCTCGCTTACGTCACTGTCATGAGACACTCTCGCAAAAAAATCACGGTTAAAACACAGCGTGCTTACGGGAAAGTAACAGTAATCTAATTGCAATAGTGATCCCTTACTTTCCTCGTTACTCAAAATAAGTAATCGGATTACAGTAACGCGTTACAAGTAACGCGTTATGCCCATCTCTGGTCCCAAGTCAATAGTGGAGGGTTCACAAGGTCCACTGGGACCAAACACAATCATCTCAGTTTTGCTTGAATTACATCTTAGAAAGTTTAGGGACATCCAAGATTGAATATCTTCTAGACATGCTAAAAGTGGCTTAATAGAGAAGGCATCTTTCTGCTTCAGAGGCAGATCAATCTGACAGTCGTCAGCATAGCAGTGGAAGGATATTCCATGCCTTTGAGGATAGTTCCCAGGGGCTGTAAATATAATGAAAAAAGCAGAGGCCCTAAAATTGAGCCCTGCGGGACCCCAGACTGAAAGGCGGCAGAGGAGGACTCATACCCTAAAAAGTTAACACTAAAAGTTCTGTCAGAAAGATAAGACCTAAACCAGGGGTCCCCAATCCCAGTCCACGAGGGCTGGTGTCCCTGCAGGTTTTAGATCTCACCCTGGGTCAACACACCTGAATCACATGATTAGTTCATTACCAGGCCTCTGGAGAACTTCAGGACATGTTGAGGAGGTCATTTATCCATTTAAATCAGCTGTGATGGATCAAGGACACATCTAAAACCTGCAGGGACACCGGCACTCATGGACTGGGATTGGGGACCCCTGACCTAAACCATTTCAAAGCAGTACCACAAATGGAGATAGGCCTGTAGTTAGCCAACACAGTGTGGTCCAGGGCAGGTTTCTTAAGCAGGGGTTGTACTACTGCATGCTTAAAATTAGCAGGGACTACACCAGATATTAAACTGCTGTTTATAACAGTAAGAACAGCCTGGCCTATGCTAGGAAAAATCTCCTTAAAAAATTGTGGTGGGACAGGATCATTTGGGGAACCAGAGGGCCTCAGGTGGCCAACCACATCCTCTAAATAAGAAAGAGACACAGGCTCAAACTGGTTAAAAACAGCAGAGCAAGGGATCAAGACAGAGCGGTCAGACTCAGGAGAGCCCGCGTGGCTGCAACCTTCTCAATGAAAAACACATAAAATCATTAGTTTATGAGAGGCCTCCAAGCAGCCACTTTGTGGAGTATTTAAGACTTAAGTCAATAGAGTTAAATAATCAGAGATGGTTACTTGTAATGCGTTACTGTAATCTGATTACTTTTTTCAAGTAACGAGGAAAGTAAGGGATTACTATTGCAAAATCGGTAATTAGATTACCGTTACTTTCCCGTAGGAACGCTGCGTTACTGCGTTACTAAAACCGTGATTTTTTTGCGAGAATGTCTCATGACAGTGACGCAAGCGAGCGCGACGTTCGTGACAACAGCTGTGTGCAGATCAACAATGGATCACATATCGAGTGAAGAGAGAGTATGAGCGTGCAGCGTTTAAAGCGTGGAAGTACTGACCTTACTTTGAGTTTGATTCCATAAAATGTGACAAAAACATTAGTGTCCGCTGTGCGTGGGAAGAAAACTTCTTTTTACAGCGAAAAAAAACCCCCTAAACTTCCAACAAGCACCGAGTAGCTACGACGTAATGGGAAACTCACAGAGAAACTCGCAGATTCTTCCACTGACCGCGGCACACCTGCACCAGGGTAAACCTCCGCCTACCCCACTCCTGCTTTACAGGTGAAAATAGAGCAACAGGACCGCTGAGTCTTTGACTTTATTTATTTTCTGCTGTGTTTTACTTGCATCTATTTGAAAGACTGAGTGTAAACACAAAAATATTTTATTTTATGTGCTGGAATGTTTAAATGTTAAACTAATTTCTTCCAGTCAGAGAATGTTGCATATAATTAAATGTTTGCTTGATGCATAAAATTAAAAGATTAAAACTAATAAAACAAGTTTTAAAAAGAGACTTTTCCATTTGATTACATTTTGTATGATGGATTATGCAGAAAAAGTAGAATTGGGCTGAAAGATCTATCACTTTATCACCTATTCAGGTTGTAAATCGTGTTTTTAAAAAGTAACTAAGTAATTAATTACATTTGAAAATAAGTAATCAGTAAAGTAACGGATTACTTTCTTGGGGAAGTAATCAGTAATTAGTTACTGATTACTTTTTTCAAGTAACTTGACCAACACTGTAAATAACACACGTGGATTGTGACTGTTGGAGGAAATGATCTTAGAAAAATATTTTCTTTTAGCCTCTTTGACCGTATCCTGATAGAGGCGCCAGCAGTCCTTTAGGATTTGAAGAGACACCTGCAGTTTGTCCCTCTTCCATCTGCGTTCAGCTCTACGACACTCCCTCCTCACAGCCCGAGTGGCGTCGTTAAACCAAGGGTCCGTTTTAGCCTTGGGCTGCCTGGTTATTAATAGTGCCACAGAGTCCAGAATGGTTAGGCAAGAAGATTGAAACCAGGAGCTGAGGTCCTCTGTGTCCAAGGGAGTACGATCGGCAGGGATAGACAGCTGGTTAAAAGCAGTTGAGAACTGGGCAGCAGTGGAAGGGTTAATAATCTGACAGCGGCGAACAGGAGCGCTGGTTTGAACTGTAGTGCGCGAAAACACATCATCAAATAATACAGCCATATGGTCAGAGAAAGCAGTGTCAGTCACTTCCACGTTAGACACAGGTAGACTGTGTGACAAGACCAGGTCTAGTGTGTGTCCGTGTTCATGTGTGGGACCAGGTACGGGCTGGACCAGATTAAAAGAGTCAATGAGGCTTAAAAACTCCTTCACCAGAGGTTTGTCAGGACAGCAGACATGGATATTAAAATCTCCCACAATAAGAACATGATCATAGTTGGGCATAATCCCAGCTATAAATTCTGAAAAGTCATTTATGAAATTCTTATTGTATTTAGGGGGACGATAAATAACAGCAAAGAGCACAGAGTTAGAGCGACTGACTTCAAAACACGTGAGCTCAAAGCTGGAAGACGAGGGCTGTAAAAAACACTGTTTACCTCCTCCTCTCCCTGATGTCCTTGGTGTGTTAAAATAGGAACAATCCGCTGGTAAAAGTTTGGATAAAATACTGGACTCACCAGAGTTAAGCCAAGTCTCTGTGATACACATGAAGTCCAGGTTCCAGGAGGTGAATAACTCATTCAGAATAAAAGATTTGTTCACCAGCGATCTGGCGTTTACCAGCCCAATCCTGACAGGAGCCGGGGATGAGGTATGCACCATAGTACCATATCACCCCAACAGAGCACTTCAGTCTGAGAATGCTCTCTTCCCTATCGTTCCTATGATATTTAAAAGTAGTATGTGAGGCAGAGCCTTTGCTTTCAGGCACCTCTTCCGTGGAAAATTGAATTGAATTGAACTTACCTCAGCTCACCTCGTTCACGAACTTGCTCTCTAACAAACACAGACGATATAAGAGTGTTAAAAATGTTCCTGCTGTGGGATTTTATTTTAGCCATTACTTCTGATGGAATTGCAACATTGGGACAGAAAACTGCAACATCTATTTCAATTTGTTTTTTTCCTTTATTTTATTATTTTACTATAATTGTTAGTGTCACAATATATTTCTATAGCACAATTAAAAGCAACAAAGTTGACCAAAGTAATTTACAAGTTATTTAATGAACAAGAGAAAGACAATAAAATAAAACATGAGAAGAAGCAAATGCGATGTTGTGACATCATATCAAAAAAAGTTACAGTATTACGTTAATTTATTCAAACATTATCTAACAACATTTTAAACTACTTATTAAACATTTATCAACCTCTATCACAAAACCAGTAAATAAAAGACGGCCATAGCCAGTGTGCCCTCACCCAAAGGTGTCCTGATATGAAGCCTAGCGCTGAGCATTTATGCCAGCACCATTTTGGTGTTTGGAACTGGATGTGACAAATGAGGAGAGGATCTGGTTGTAACCCATGCTTACTGGCTAACACCTTGTGATTAACAACATGGAGCCAATGGGAGTGTCAGATTTAGCTGTGTGAAGTGTGGTGGCGGCTTACCCACCCAAAAGCATAATGCAGTATACAGAGGTGCTTACTGCCAAACTGACAAAAGTAACTCACAGTCCAAAAAGAGAAAACATCCAAAGGCCTTAAGGAATAACTGAAGAAAGCAATTCCTGGGGAAACTAGGGAGAGCACAGCTATGTGGGACAACTCAACAAAGGACAAATGGAAATTGAGAAAATGTATGCATAAGATAATGATGGGAGGGGGAACAGTTGGGAAACAGCTGCAGACACCAGACCAAATGAAATGAGGAAGTACAAGTCAGCACATGACACAGAGAGAAATGCTTACCAAAGTAAAATGTGAGAGACGCCAGAACAAGGTAAATAATGAATGACTTCACACAAAAGGAAAACAGAGATGGAAAAACAAGGGAAGCAATACACAGGGACTCAGGGAATAAAATACAACCAACCGAACAGAACCAGATGAGAAACCAAAAACTGAAAATGTAAATAAATATGGAAAAAACAAACAAACAGGAAACTCTGCACTCTTGCACACTCTGCAAGAGTCTGGGTCCAAGACCCAATTTAATTCAATTCAATTCACTTTTATTTATACAGCACCAAATGACAACAACAGTCGCCTCAAGGTGCTTTATATTGTAAGGTTGACCCTACAATAATACATACAGAGAAAAGCCCAACAATCATATGACCCCCTATGAGCAGCACTTTGGCAACAGTGGGAAGGAAAAACTGCCTTTTAACAGGAAGAAACCTCAGACAGAACCAGGCTCAGGGAGGGGCGGGGCCATCTGTTGTGATTGGTTGGGGAGAGAGAAGGAAGACAGGACAAAGACATGCTGTGGAAGAGAGACAGAGGTTAATAACAGATATGATTCAGTGCAGAGAGGTCTGTTAATACATAGACCCAGGGACCATGACAGAGAGTAGCCTAGTTTATCTTGCTTTCTAACTCTAATGACCATAAATGTGCAAATTAAAGTTGTTTTTGCATGACCTGAAACTACCTGTCCTCAAAGGCATAAGGAAAGTGTTTAATGACGTCACAGACCTGAATATAATATGTGGCAGTATTTATAGTTATAATGTAATTACCTACATAAAATTAAATAAATTAAGTAATTAGATAAAATCCATTAAAACAGTAAATTATGAATTCGCAGTCTAAAGCAATTCAAATAACAGTTAACATATACAAACAAAGATTATGTCCGTGATGCTAACAGTAGATATTAACTGTACATCCCCCACAGGCCTAGCCTACTTGCTAAGATAGCTATCTTTTACAGTGTTGAAGCCTGGGGGGCGTGAACGGCGGATGCAGCGGGCGCAGATGGGGAGGGGGGTCGGAACCAGGCGTACAGTAAAAAGAGAGAGAGATGTGCAAGAGTCTGCCAATAAAAATCGATCTCTTCTGCTCTAATTCACACACTAGCTCAGGTCGATACAGCCTGCCTCTCTCTCCCCCGCTGCTCTCGTTCTCTCTATCTCTCTCCACCACATACACGTACGCTCGCGGCAGCTGCCAGCTTGTATGCGTCCCTCCTCGCGCCAGAGAGTGGCCGCCTGGCTGCTCGCGCTGCCGTTGGGGAGCGGTGGAGAGGAATGCGCGCGCCGCGGCCGACTGGAGATGATCTCGTTTTGGCTGCTGTGCTGGAAGCTGTTGGTAGGTAAATAAACCAATCAACAACATTGAATAATAAAGCCGAACAGCGTCTTCCTCGTGGGTTTGCAGCTGTGTGGATGCACACCGTGTAGCCTGTGAACGCGGTGTATGCGCGAGGCTCTGGCTCAGCTTGGCTTCTGTATGCACGCTTATCTGTCACGATTTTGGTGCTTTGCCCAAGTTTAGAATATTGTCTTATATAACACTGCTGGCACAGCACTCATCTGACAGAACGCAGTAGAACCAGGAGGATAATTGTATTTTTCATTAGAATTTAACTACAAAGAGCAGAACAGGAGAAAATGGAACGCTAGAACCGAGTGCAACAGCATCATGGCTCCATTTATAACTCATCTTTGGTAAAACACATGATGCCTAAAGCTGCTGTGTAATCCTCTCAAAACACACACACACACACACACACACACACACACACACACACACACACACACACACACACACACACACACACAGAGGTGTCTGATTAAGTAATCATCATAATGCTGTCTCCAGCTGCTGATGTGGGGGCAGAGACTGCAAGGGAATTCACTATACAGGGAATATAACTCCATGTTGCGGATTTAATATGTTTTAAACCTAAAGTTCAGCTGACAAAGGTCAGTGAGGTCTACCAATAATCCAAAAGTCTGCTGGTTCAAATCTAGACAGGCAGTGTCCAGGGGCATGGATTACAGCAGAGCGCCACTACACCACTAATGACCGTGCAGGCTGTCCTCAGAAACTGAAGAAGAAACAATGCTATTTTGAATGTGCGCAGGAGCACATGTACTGACTACATTTCTATGCTACGATCAGGACATGCTCAATAAATATGGCTTCAGTAGTGTATTAGAAATAGGGGTGGGCAATATAAACGATATACGATAGAAATGATATAAATTTGGCCAACGATAGAGATTTTGACTATACCGCTCTATCGCGATAGCACATGTTGATGATGTCATCAAGCTGCGCATGTTTTGGTCGAAAGCATCGCAGCGGCTACAACCATAATCATCTGCAAATTATTGCGGGCGACAGTCATAGCAAAGAGATGAAGCACTTTTGAAATATGGCAAAAACTGCGCTTCCTCCACTTCCGTAACATTGATTCATTAATGTTGGATTCTCTCGCAGCTGTTCTATTCCCATGTTGTTGCAGTATATTAATAACTAACCTCGTATTGTGGATGAATAATCTCAGTTGTTCTCCTGACTGAAGTTTGGCCCGTGTACAGCATCCTGCTATGCGATTGCATTTGTCCCTGACCACCAGAATCCCTCACGTTAACTTTTATCGAGTGGAAAAAAAGTTGGCGTTCATCCTCCTGCTTCACTGTGCTAATGTTATGCTAACATAGCTGTGTCACTAGCAATCACGTAGCACAACATTATATACCAGCTAGCCAAACTTCAGTAACCCTACAAACGTCACTGCTGTTTAGTTTTCTGTCTTCATTTATGTTGGAAGTGGTAGCAGAGCTGTACGTTTGAAATAGCTTCAAAAATCTCAGTCAGAACATGGTATGAAATGTTTAGGTGGAAACTAGCGAGCTAACTTCCTGTTAACTTCTAACTCCGTTAAATTTAATAAATCTGTTTTCATGGATGCCTGGATGTTAAACGTAATTGTTACACCCGATAAAGCAGAAACGCTGATGATTTAATTAAAGATGAAAGAATTTAGACCGTTTTTAACTCTCAGTGTTCGTTTGACTTTGGGACCTGAAGCGGACGGAGTTTTGGACCCAGATTACTCCGTGAAGCTCCTCACTACGGCAGCCATAATGCTCTGACAATCCATCAAGCAGTGCTGCTTACCAAAGTTGTACTAAAACATTTTTAACAGATTTCTGCAGCCAAAATCGGTTCAACGTCAGTAAGCACAATCAGAATTCATACATAAGGTACACTCTCGATTTTTGAGAAAATTAAAGGATTTTTAGTGTGGAAAACATGCTATACAGAAGAAAAGAATATATCGTGATATATATCGTTACTGCACATGCTTCAAATTATATCGCGATATGAATTTTAGGCCATATCGCCCAGCCCTAATTAGAAACTATATTCATTTGACAGATTAAAGAAATCATTTTCAGTATCAGGAGGATCTGATGTTTTCATAAACCGTCACATCCTGCTGCTCAAGCTTCTGTGAGAGGCAAGCAGATGTTGACAGCTGCTAACCAACAGTTGTTGCACAGATGAAGTCTGAGCTACTGTGAAAGGTTATTCCCTGTATATACTTTGTGCAGCAAAACTCTGGACTGTCCTGCAGAAGGCTTTATTTGCAAAAATCCAGGGTCTTCAACCCACGCAGTCATAGTGCAGCATTGTTCATTGTTATATTTTCTGCATAGTCTGCTATTTATTAGAGTTTCTGTTTATCAGGTTTTCCATGATATTATGTCTGCTTAAACCCTTAGTCAAAGGAGCTTGCCAAGAAAAGCGTCTGGACTTCTTTAACTTAAAGAAGTCCAGACGCTTTTCTTGGCAAGCTCCTTTGACTACGATGACCTGGATGACTGAGAACCTTCACAGACACTTAAACCCTTAGTTTTCCTCAGTTCTTTGTTGTGTTGTTTGTCAGCCTGCGTGTTCCAGTTTGGATCATCATCTCTGCTTTATCTCAGCTCTCTGGAATCGCTGCCTCATATAAATAAATGTTTTCGTTTATGTAAATGTGCTTTAGAGTCTGCATCTTGGGTCCTGGATTCTCCATAACTATGACATTATTGTGTTTTGGTAAGCTGGTCAAAGTTCATGAGTATTGTGTCTCATGGCTAAGAGCACACCTGCAACAGAGCTGTAAAAAGGCTATAGTCACATTCTGCTAAAAGAGTTTTGCAGATCAGAATGATGACCTTGCAGGCCAGACATGAACTCTGAAAAACAAACCCATGAATATTGATTCAAACTGGCAGATGTTGTATCAGTCAGCGAGTTAAAGCAGGGTCACTGCAAAATTAATAATAGTTTCAGCGAGAAACAGGACGGACATATTTGATTTCTGTCATGAATGGATCCAACTTTGCTCACCAGTATGTCGGTGTGTGTGAGGGAGCAAGAATGAGGGTGACTGTTGATTTCCATATTTACATAACTGCACGTCATGAAATAAGCACCAGGGCAGGACAGATGATTATGTCACACGGCTAACACGATTCAGCTCAGTTCAATTTTATTTATACAGCCCCAAATCACAACAACACTCGCCTCAATGCAATAGTGTGCAAATGGAAGAACGCAGTCTTACATATTTGTTTAATATGTGCGTTGAAGGACATGTCCTGGTCAAAAATGACTCCAAGGTTCCTCACAGCGTTACTGGAGGCCAAGGTAATGCCATCCAGAGTAAGAATCTGCTTAGATACCATATTTCTAAGCTTTTCAGGGCCGAGTACAATAACCTCAGTTTGATCTGAATTAAGAAACAGAAAGTTAGCGGCCATCCAGGTCTTTATGTCTTTAAGACATTCCTGCAGTTTAACTCATTGGTGTGTGTTATCTGGCTTCATGGACAGATAGAGCTGGGTGTCATCTGCATAGCAGTGTAAATGTATGCTATGTCTTCTAATGATGCTGCCTAAGGGAAGCATGTATAATGTAAACAGAATTGGTCCTAGCACTGAACCCTGTGGAACTCCATAATTAACCTCAGTGTGTGAAGAGGACTCTCCATTTACATGCACAAACTGGAGTCTATTAGATAGATATGATACAAACCACTGCAGCACAGTACCTGTAATACCTACAGCATGTTCTAATCGCTCTAATAGGATATTATGGTCGACAGTATCGAACGCTGCACTGAGGTCTAGCAGGACAAGCACAGAGATGAGTCCACTGTCAGAGGCCATAAGAAGATCATTTGTAACCTTCACTAAAGCTGTGAATAACACAGAGAGACAGACAACCATTCACAATCACATTCACACCTATGGGCAGTTTAGATTCACCAAATAAGCTGACCCTACAACTGTATGTCTTTGGACTGTGGGAGGAAGCCAGAGAGAACCCACACAAACACGGGCAGTACATGCAGATCCCACAGAGGAAGGTGAAGTGGCAGTACTAACCACCATGCCACCGCCAATGCAAATTCTAGATGTAAAATGTATACATGAATTTCATTAAATAGCGACTTCCAAAATTAATTAAATTCACTTCATCGATTCTCTTCTGCTTATTGTTATCAGGGTCACAGGGACTGAATAACAACAGTAGTCACTTCAAAGTGCTTTGTTAGATAAACACCCAACAATATTAATGTGGGTCAATATAACATCAATAATATTTCCATTATTTTACATTAATTATGTTCATATTACATCAATATTACAGCAGTACTAATGAACAAAGGGGAATAGAAAAGTTATCTTAGCATCATCTAACTTACATTTAGCAATAGTACAATATAAAGAGCTATATTATACTGAGGCAAGAATGCCACTTCTGCAAGTCAGTCACCTGTCAGGGATGATGCACAATTATTCACAGCATCCCAATGTACAGTTATGGACAGGTGAGTATATGAGCATGTTGTATAAGGCCTTGGGCCTCTTGAGACAACTGCTGTGGTGATTTGGCGCATATAAATACAACTGAATTGAACTCCATTGAATTGATAAATGTATCCGCTTATTATTATTTTTATTATTATTAGTAGTATTAGTATTATTATTATTATTACTTACTTACTTACAATTATTATTAGTAATATTTAAAGTGCCTTAACAAAGGAATTTTCCAAATATGGGATAATGAAAATACCATCTTATCTTAGTAATCTTTCTTCTCATGCAGTAAACACTGGTTGATTTTCAATGAATGCTGTGTTTCCAGTCTATAACCAATAAGTTTCAGTGACCCGAACCGAACATTTGCTTCAGATATGAGATGTCAGAATCTAATCATAATAAACATCAAATGTTTAAAGGAATGGTGTTAAATCAAAAACATTCGTGCAGGTCAATAAAAACAGAAGCCAACTTTGTGATTTTGGTAAGTTTAGGGTTTGAAGTTGATCAGTGTACTGGCATGTGTAGCAATTGTTAAAATGGGAAATAATGCAACAGCAGAAAACTGTAGTTACATTAATATTTTTTGGGATGCTGTTTTTTTCCTTTTTTTCCAGGTGGTGGTTGTGTACTATCTAATTGTACACAACCCCCAGATTAGATGTACTATCTAATCTAATTGATGTGTATCTAATCTTCTGTTATTATAAATATGGAGGTGTCAATTTTTAAGTTAAAGATTTAAACAAAAATGTTGCATTAAACGCTGAGGAATTGGATACATTTTTATACACAGTCCTAAAGTGCGGTTAAGTTCACTGAAATGTGAAACCTATTTCTTCATACATTAAGTAACTAAATGTCTGGAGATGATTCCACATGGGGTATTTGCTACGGCCAAGCCAACACATCAAACTCAGTGTTGTGTTCCTCAAACCATTCCTGAACCCTTTTTGCTTTGTGGCAGGACATCTTAACCTGCTGCCATCAGGTGGTACATCTTAATGTAACATGACCCAAGGTTTCCTAGCAGAACATTGCCCAAAGCGCCACACTGCCTCCTCCAGCTTGCTTTGTTCCCATTGTGTATCCAGGAGCCAGTGGTTCCCCAGGTAAATGACACACATATACCCAGCAATGTGATGTAAAAGAAAACGTGACCTATCTGGCCACCTTCTACCAACCCAAAAAAGTTGATTCTGTTCATCTGGACATAGAGTTTTCAGTACGAGAAATGTTTCGCCACTCATCCAAGTGACTTCTTCAGTCTCAGCTGACTGCAGGTTTCCCCGCCCTTATAAACAGGACATTTGCACAATGTACCTCTGATCAATGTTCATGAGTCCCATTCACAGAGAGTTGGGGAATGGCTGCAAATCACAGCATTGTAAGATGGTGACAGATGTACCCTTAGGCCCCCCCTCCATTCAGAGATGGTCTTTCCCTTTTCACGTAAACGGCCTCCTTGACTCCGCCCTCAAACCAGCGTTCCTCCCTGTCCAGGATGTCACATCCTCATCATTGAAAGAGTGTCCACTGGCCTGTAGGTGTGAACAGACTGCAGAGTCCTGGCCTGACGAGGTGGCTCTGCTGTGTTGTAGCCAGAGGTTGTTTGGTTTCCCCGATGTATAAATCCTGGCAGTCCTCCTACACTTAACAGCGTACACTATGTTACTCTGTTTGTGTCGGGGGACCCGATCCTTGGGGTGGACCCGTTTTTGGCACAGAGTGTTTTGGGGTTTAAAAGCCACAGAGACGCGGTGTTTAGAGAAAATGTGTCTCTGCTGTTCCAATATTCCTAACATGTACGGGATCACTACAGGTTTTCTCTTAGGCAGCGGTTGTCCTTCTCTCCTGGATCAGCTGAAGCTTTCTTTTGGAGCCTTCCCAGCTTTGACAAAAGTCCAGCTGGGGTAACCACATTTACTCAGGGCCTTCTTGATGTTCTTCTGCCTCCCTGGCTGCTGTGTCAGTGGGGATGGTGTTCGCTCTGTGTTGTAGCGTCCTGATGACACCCAGTTTGTGCTCCAGTGGATGATGAGAGTCAAACCTTAAATACCGTAGGTTTACGGTACACATCAAGAACCAGCAACTTTTTGACAATTTGCGCTACAGTAGTGCATCTGTTGGCTCGGACTACCGTATTTTCACGACCATAAGGCGCATTGTGCTAAAAGGCGCAGTCTCAGTTATGTGTGCCATTACTGTATTTAACACACACATAAGGCGCACTGGATTATAGGGCGCATACAAGTACCGTATGCGTATTTAAAAATAAAGCGGGAGCAAACCTGAGTTCGGTACCTTACTCACATTTTTATTACCAGTAATCGTCATCATCAACAACACACAAGCATACAAGTGTGCGTATTTAAAAATAAAGCAGGAGCAAAACAAAGTTTGGTACTCACATTTTTATCATCAATCAAACCCATCGAAGTCCTCATCCTCTGTGTCTGAATTGAACAGCTGCGCTAAATCTCCATCAAACATGCCAGGTTCACTTTCTTCACTGTCAGAGTCACTTTCCGTGCTGTGCGGCTCCTCGGAAATGATGCCGGCTTTTGCGAAAGCTCGAACAACAGTGCCAGCAGACATGTTAGCCCAAGCATCTACAATCCATTCGCAAATTGTGGCGTAACTCGCCCGGCGCTGCCTTCCACTCTTGGTGAAACTGGTCTCCATCGGTCATCCATCGCTCCCAGGCCGCTCGCAGCCTTACTTTGAACGGGCGGTTCACACCGATGTCCAGCGGTTGGAGTTCCTTTGTCAGGCCTCCCGGAATGACAGCAAGCTCACAGTTCATTTGCTTCACTTGTTTTTTCACATCGGCTGTGAGATGGGCACGCATAGAGTCACAGATTAAGAGCGATGGTGATGCGTGGAAAAAACCACCTGGTCTCCTTACATACGCCTCCCTCAGCCACTCTTTCATCATTTCCTCATCCATCCAGCCCTTTTCATTTGCCTTAATGATGATTCCTGCTGGAAACTTCTCTTTAGGCAAAGTCTTTCGCTTAAAAATCACCATAGGCAAGGCAAGGCAAGGCAAGTTTATTTGTATAGCACAATTCAACAACAAGGTGATTCAAAGTGCTTTACAGAGACATTAGAAACAAGAACAAATAAAAAGCATGATTTAAAATTGATTAAAACAAGCAAATAAACTAACTAACTAATTAACAAACAAACAAACAAACAAACAAACAAACAAACAAACAAAACAGTATATAAAATCAAAACAGATTAAATCAGAGCAGTAGATAAAATCAGTAGTTAAATGTAAGTTTTGAAATGTAAGCTTAAAGTGTGGATTTGGTGCTTTATTCAAATGCAGCTGAGAACAGGTGAGTCTTCAACCTGGATTTAAATAAACTGAGTGTTTCAGCTGATCTGAGGCTTTCTGGGAGTTTGTTCCAGATATAAGGAGCATAAAAGCTGAATGCAGCTTCTCCGTGTCTGGTTCTGACTCTGGGAACTGATAAAAGACCGGATCCAGATGACCTGAGGGATCTGGAAGGTTCATACTGGGTCAGGAGGTCACTGATGTATTTTGGTCCTAAACCATTCAGAGCTTTATAGACCAGCATCAGAACTTTAAAGTCTATCCTCTGACGGACAGGCAGCCAGTGTAAAGACCTCAGAGCTGGACTGATGTGGTCCACTTTTTTGGTCTTAGTGAGGACTCGAGCAGCAGAGTTCTGAATGAGCTGTAGTTGTCTGACTGATTTTTTTTAGGTAGACCTGTAAAGATGCTGTTACAGTAATCAAGCCTACTAAAGATGAATGCATGGACTAGTTTTTCCAGGTCCTGTTGAGACATCAGATCTTTTATCCTTGAAATATTCTTGAGGTGATAGTAAGCTGACTTTGTTATTGTCTTAATGTGTTTTTCTAAGTTTAGGTCTGCATCCATCACTACACCCAAATTTCTCGCCTGGTTTGTGGTTTTTAGATGTATAGATTGAAGTTCTCTGGTGACCTGTAATCGTTTTTCTTTGGCGCCAAAGACTATTACCTCAGTTTTGTTTTTGTTTAGCTGGAGAAAATTGTGGCACAACCAGTCATTGATTTCCTCAATGCATTTACCAAGAGCCTGTACAGGGCCTCGGTCTCCTGGTGACATTGTGATATATATTTGTGTGTCATCTGCATAGCTGTGATAGTTTATTTTGTTGTTGTTTATAATCAGTGCCAGTGGGAGCATGTAGATGTTAAACAGAAGGGGTCCCAAGATGGAACCTTGGGGAACTCCACATGTGATACTTGTCTGCTCAGATGTGAAGTTACCTATTGATACAAAGTATTTCCTGTTTTCTACGTATGTTTTGAACCAGTTTAGTACAGTTCCTGAAAGACCTGCCCAGTTCTCCAGTCGTTTGAGTAATATGTTGTGGTCAACTGTATCAAATGCTGCACTGAGATCCAGTAAAACTAGGACTGACATTTTTCCACTGTCTGTATTCAGACATATGTCATTAAACACTTTGGTCAGAGCGGTTTCAGTGCTGTGGTTCTGTCTAAAACCTGACTGGAAGGCATCGTAGCAATTATTCTGTTTTAAGAAGTAACTGAGCTGTTGAGAAACTGCTTTTTCAATGATCTTACTTAAAAACGGGAGATTTGAGATCGGCCTGTAGTTGTTCATTTGTGTCTTGTCAAGATTGTCCTTTTTCAGTATAGGTTTGATTACAGCAGTTTTTAGTGATTCTGGAAACACACCTGATAATAAAGAAAAGTTGACGATCTGTAACAGGTCTGACTCTAAAGTCTTTGAGACCTTTTTGAACAAACTTGTTGGCAGGACATCTAAACAGCAGGAGGAGGAGTTCAGTTGACCTAAGATGTCCTCCAGGTCTTTGCTGTTAATAGGTTGAAACTGTTTCATGGTGTTTAAACAGTTTTTTGGTGGACACAGTACATATCCTGGATCTGCTGTTGATGTACCAATTGCTTGTCTAATTTTTTGGATTTTGTCTGTGAAGAATTTGGCAAAGTCATTGCAGGCCATGGTTGAATGAAGTTCAGCTGCCACTGACACAGGAGGGTTTGTTAGCCTGTCAACTGTAGAAAATAAGACCCGAGCATTATGGCTGTTTTTAGTGATGATGTCAGAGAAGTAGGACCTCCTTGCATTCCTCAGTTGTAAATTATAATTGTGAAGTTTCTCTTTATAAATGTCATAATGAACCTGGAGGTTTGTTTTTCTCCATCTGCGCTCAGCTTTCCTACACTCTCTTTTTTCATTTTTCACCAGTGTGGAGTTTCTCCATGGAGACTTTTTCCTTCCAGAGATAACCTTCACCTTAATGGGAGCAATAGTGTCCATTACATTTAACATGTTAGCATTGAAGCTATTGACGAGCTCATTGACTGACCCTCTGGGCAGGTCAGGTGTTAATGGGAAGACCTGGTTAAAAATTGCACTACTGTGTTCAGTTATACACCGTTTTGTGATCACTGTTGTTGATATATTTGTGTGGGCTGAGATTTGACTTTCAAAGAAAACACAGTAATGATCAGACAGGCCCACATCAGACACAGTAACCTTTGAAATGCTCAGGCCGTTGGAGATCAGTAGGTCAAGAGTGTGTCCTCTATTATGTGTGGCCTCTGTTACATGCTGAGTCAGCCCAAAGTTGCCCAGAGTGTTACTCAGGTCTTTAGTCCCTTTGTCCTGAGGGTTGTCCACATGAATGTTAAAATCCCCAGCAATAATTACACAGTCAAAATCAACACAGGTCACAGACAGCAGTTCACTGAGGTCATTAAAAAAGTCTGTGCAGTATTTGGGAGGCCTGTAAACATTAAGAAACACAACTTTGGATGGGGCCTTCAGCTGTAAAGCCACATATTCAAAAGACTGAAAACTTCCAGGAGATAGCTGCTTACATTGAAATGATTCATTAAATAAGACAGCAACCCCTCCTCCTCTCCTGCTCGCCCTGACCTCACTGATAAAACTGTAGTTAGGAGGGGTCGTCTCGATGAGAACAGCTCCACTGTTACTTTGGTCCAACCAAGTTTCAGTTAAAAACATAAAATCAAGGCTGTGCTCAGTGATTAAATCATTAATTAAAAATGTTTTCCCAGCTAGAGATCTAATGTTTAATAAAGCCAACTTAAGTGTTTTAGAGGTATTACTTGTCCCCTCGTGTTTGGGAGCAGTCTGTGGCACACAAGGTATGTTTACTATGTTTAAAGATCTTTTAGAGTGCAGCTCTCTGTGTTTTGACCAGGCCACATGTCTCCTGTCACCTAAAAGTACAGAAATTTTAAAACCTTCTAGTAAACAGGGTCCCAGCTTCTCCTGGGAAAAGTCATCACTGCCATAATCCTCACAGCCCGGACCCTTCACACATCACGCATCAGACTGCGGAGACAGGGCATGAAGAGGAACTAAGGGGGGCGAGGCTGGGCAATGTGACTTCGATTGCTCTGTTGAGGGTGGGGCTCGATGGCGAACCTTTGGCCGCTCTGGTGGGGGGTTTATGGGGGACAAAAAGGGATTGGGACGGGGGGTAGATCTGAGCCCAGCATTGACCCGCTCCATCATCTCCTCAGTGAATTTCAGGTGTGGGGAGGAGGGAGAAAGGGAGGGGGAGGAGGGTGATGGCCTGTCAGGGGTTTGGGGGACTGGGGAAGGTCGTGGTCCCTTGTCCTGGTCGTTGGTGTTGTTGAGAGAGTTGGAGGCAAATAGGGACCCCTCTTCTTGCCTTAGATGTCTCTCCTTTCTGAGGCTCTTCCTCAGATGCCATGGATGTCTCTCCTTTCTGAGGCTCTTCCCGGGTGGGGGCAAATGGAGCTCCTCCTCAAGGTTTCTGCTGGGCTTTGTCTGTTCTTGGAGTACTGTTTGTTCCTCTTTATGAGATAACTCCTCGTTTATCTCAGCCTTGGCACCAAGCACGGATGGATGACGTATGGAATAAAACAAGTTGGAGGTGAACAGTTTCACCCCTGACTTGTTAAAATTAAATCCATTTGCTTTGAACAGATGCCTGCGTTCCCAAAAAATATTAAAGTTGTCGATAAAATGCACTGAGTGGTCAGCACATGCTGATATAAGCCATTTATTCAGTGTAAACAACCTGCTGAATCTCTCGTCTCCTCCTCTGACCGGCGGTACAGGTCCACTGATGAATACAGCTGCATTCAGAGAGTTTACAGTATTTAATAATCCAGTAAAGTCCCGTTTCAGAACCTCCGACTGTTGTTTGGACACATCGTTTGACCCTGTATGCAGAACAATGTTTGTCACAGTTGGATATTCATCTGCAATTTGAAGAATTCTCTCCTTCAGGTTGTTGACCATATCGTTAGGAAAGCAGAGGACTTTAGTGTTCTTACCGCACATCCTTTGTACATCCTTTACGGCAGAGTCACCCACAATCAGAGTTTCAGGCCTAGCCTTTAGCTTTCCCTGTGGCCTTTCACTTTTCAACAGATTTTCAGACCTTATTTCGCTGCTTTTAGATGGATGGTTGTCCGATATAGATCCAGGGTCCTTTGATAGTGGAGCAAATCTGTTCTGCAGTTTCACATTCAGTTGTTTTGGAGGTTTGTTGTTAACCTTCCTATTCACGGTTGTCCAGTCCTGTTTCCTCCCGTATACAGGGGTAGAAGAGCTTCTCTGTCTCGTAGGAAGTGAAGGCCAGTCGGTTTCAGAGATTTCAGCTCGCTGTGCCCTGCCTGTGGTACGTCCTCCCCCTTCCAGGAGACATGATTTATGTCTTGGTTTTGCACCAAGACAGTCTAAGGGGGGATTATCACTTGAGGATTTATAATAATGCACAGAGTCTACTTTCTTGGTCATGTTATCTGTGCTCCTTAGCTGTGTACTAGCTTGCTCATCGCCATTGTTTTGAATCAAAGGCAAGGTTGTTTCATTTCCACACAGTCCATTTACCTCCACGTTTACTTCTAAGCGATGAATTTTTGTCTCCAGTACTGCAATCTTCTGCAGGAGGCTGTGGTAGTCATCTGTGGAGAGGGAAGGCATCTTGTTGCTAGTTAGCCTAGCGGTTAGCACCTTTCCAGGCTATTGAGGCTGCTCGGTGCCCAGACGCTGTAATCAGGCTTCAGCTGTGTCTAGGCCACAGACACACGGAGCGCTGAGGACAAGGTAACCATAAAATGTTGCTGTTTCTGTTAAGAACACTCTAGTCCTAATGATCTACAAGTGTCCAGAAGTTATTGCAGGTAAGCTCACACGGAAAAAAGGGACAAAATCAGCATAAAAATCAATAAAAATCAATATAAGAAGCAAAGCATTCAAGAGCAAAGAGATGAAGCGTCCACACTCACAAAGGGGAGGAGCTGCGGTTTTTCGGCAGCTCCTCCCCTTGCGGCAGTTTCTGTCCATTAGCATGGCAGCCAAGCACAACAGTAAAAGAAGACTTTTCGTGCCCCGTTGTGCGTATCGCTACCGTGCTGGTCCCCTTCTTCTCTACAGTGTGACTCACCGGGATGTCAAAAGTGAGCGGGACCTCGTCCATGTTTGTGATGTGGCTGGGCTGGATGTGTTTGGCGGCGATGTGTTTGCTGCAGTAGGAGCGGAAGATGGCCAGCTTTTCCTTATAATCCGCTGGAAGTTGCTGCGCTACCGTAGTCCTGGTCCGGATGGAAAAATGGCACCGTTTCATAAAACGAAAGCACCAAGATGGACCTCCTTGGAAATGTTCAATGTTCATCTCTTCAGCTAGTGAAACTGCTTTTAGCCGAATGGTGACTGTCGAAACGCTTCTCCCGCTCGTTCTTTGCTCGATGATCCACCGCTCGAGTCTTTCCTCCAACTCGGGCCACCTCGCCTTATGTCCGCGGAAACTCAGCTGCGTTTTCTTGACCTGCCGGAGCTTGTTTTCTAGCTTCCTCCATTTGCGAACCATCGATTCGTTAATCTTAAATTCTCTCGCCGCTGCTCGATTTCCATGTTCCTCCGCATAGCTGATGGCCTTCAGTTTAAACTGTGTTTCATAAGCGTGTCTCTTTGCCATTTTCTTTTCTTTTTTTTTTGCTTGTCCCGTTTGGCTCTTTTGCCATCAGAATCGTTGTCTAAAGGCAAAGAAAGATGCCCAACGGATTTACTTTACCAAATTGACCATCCCAGCCTTGCCGTAATGGTCCATTTGATTCACCTTTTATTGTTTATTTTATTTTCACTTACTGAATACGGGACAGACTTGACTGGGGGAAAGAAGGGGAGAAAGAAAGAGGGAAGGAGAAACAGCTGAGAAGAGGGATGGGGAGAAGGACAAAAAACAAAAACCAACAGAAGGTTCAAGGTTCAAGGTTCTTTATTTGTCACATGCATAGTTATACAAGTATAACACACAGTGAAATGTAGCCTGACACGCTCCTCGACATATGCAAAAATTGGGGGGGGGTGTAGAGGAAGAACATTATATATATATATATACATACATACAGTATATACACTGGGTGAATGTGCAGTAGTAGCAGCAAGCAGGTGAATTCTGTACATTAATATGAATAGACATCTGACTATTTTACAGGATAGACAATATAA
Organism: Maylandia zebra; assembly: GCF_041146795.1. Taxonomy (NCBI): domain Eukaryota; kingdom Metazoa; phylum Chordata; class Actinopteri; order Cichliformes; family Cichlidae; genus Maylandia; species Maylandia zebra. The sequence continues at coordinate 36,235,087 of NC_135184.1, read as the reverse complement.
ACATATTTAAAATTAAAGGAATTGAAATGTACATTGTGCCTTGGTTTAGTGTCTGGAAGAGTCCTGTCTCAGTCAATTATAGATGATGTGAGAGGGCGGGTGTGTGTGTTTAGGGCACGGATGGCTTGGGGATAGAAGCTCCTCTTGAGTCTCTCTGTCCTTGCCCGGAAGATGCGGAACCTTCTACCAGATTGCAGAAGTTGGAACAGTTTGTTGCCAGGATGGGACGGGTCCTTCAGTATCTGCGCTGCTCTAGTCCGGCATCTCCTGGTGTAGGTGTCCTGAAGCGCGGGGAGAGCAATCCTGCAGCAGCGTTCTGCTGTACGGATCACTCTCTGGGGAGCTTTTTGGTCCTTCACACAGATGTTCCTAAACCACGATGTCATGTTCTGTGTGAGGATGCTCTCCACAGCGCCTGTATAGAAAATCCTGAGGATCTTTGGAGAGACCCTGAACTTCCTCAGTTGTCGTAGGTGATACAGGCGCTGCCTAGCCTTTTTGGTCTGGACCTGAATGTGGGCAGCCCATGTCAGGTCTGAGGAGATGTGGACACCAAGATACTTGAAGGACTGCACCCTCTCCACTGGATCTCCATTGATGATAATGGGCTTGTAGTCTCTGTGCTGACCCCTTCTGAAGTCCACCACCAGCTCCTTGGTCTTGCTGACGTTCAGCTGGAGGTGGTTGTCCTGGCACCACGATGCCAGATTCTTCACTTCATCCATGTAGGCCGCCTCATCGTTGTTGGAGATGGCACCCAACACCACTGTGTCGTCAGCAAACTTCACAATGGTGTTGGAGCCATGGGTGGCCACACAGTCTGAAGTGTAGAGGGAGTAGAGCAGTGGCGAGAGGACACATCCCTGAGGTGCTCCTGTGTTGATGGTGATGCTGTTGGAGAAGCACCTGCCCACCCTCACCACCTGAGTTCTGCCAGTGAGGAAGTCCAACACCCATGCACACAGACGGCTGTTAAGTCCCAGATCCCTCAGCTTTGTGAACAGTCTGCAGGGCACTATTGTGTTAAACGCTGAACTGTAATCAACAAACAGCATTCGCACATAGTTACCCTGTTTCTTGTCCACGTGGCTGAGAGTGGTGTGTAGGACGTGGGCGATGGCATCCTCTGTGGATCTGTTGGATCTGTAGGCGAACTGCAGCGGATCTGTGGTGTCTGGGATGGAGGAGGAGATGATGTTCTTCAGCAGCCTCTCAAACACCTTCATTACTACCGAGGTCAGTGCAACTGGCCGGTAATCGTTCAGGGATGAGGGTTTGCTGTTCTTGGGCACAGGGATGATGGTGGATCTTTTGAAGCATGTGGGGACCACAGACTTCGCCAGGGACTCGTTGAAGATGTAAGTGAACACACCTGCTAGCTGGTCAGCACAGCAGCGCAGCAGACGGCCGGTGATGCCGTCTGGCCCCGCCGCTTTCCTTGTGTTCACTCTCCTCAGTGCCGCTCGGACGTCATGCTCCGCGATGCTGGTCACCGGTCTCTCGCTGATGACGTCACTGTCCTCGGTAGTCAGGCGGTAGATAGCATTAGCCGCCTGGCTAACCTCGAAACGGGCGTAGAACCGATTCAGCTCGTTGGTGAATGCAGAGTCGGCGTTGATCGGCGCAGTGTCCCTGGCTTTGTAGTCCGTAATGGTGCGTAGTCCGTGCCACATACTCCGTGTGTCGCCCTGGTGGAAGCGGGACTCCACACGTTCCCGGTACTGGCGTTTGGCATCTCTCACCGCGCGCCGCACGCTGTATGAGGCCGCTTTGTAGGCGCTCATATCGCCAGTGGCGAGACCCGCGTTGTAGGAGGCGGGTGAGCAGAAAAAAAAAAGAAAGAAAAAAAAAATGCATATATCAATCACCTGGATCACCTGCTGAGAAAGAAAAAAGAAAACAAGCAGAAGAGAACAAGAGTAATAGAAGCGAGCCCCAGGCTCCAGGCCCCGATAAGCGGCCGCCAAGGAGTGAGCCGGTGTGTACCTGGACGCCCATCCCCGGACACAAAGAACCACCAACGCACCGATGTCTGAGGGAGTCCGCCACTGGCAGGGGAAGTGGTGGTAGGGGGAGATAGGCCTCCAAACCTTGGAGGGCCTGAGATGTCCCCAGAGAGGTGGCGCCTGACACCCAACCTGACATATAGACACAGAAATACAGGCACACACAGACACAAACATCCATTCCCACCCTCATGCTCTCATATGCACTTACTCCACACTCAACCAACGTGGAGACAGACATAAAGAGACGCTGTACACACGATCACACTCCCCAAGCGTACTCTACAAACCGGGACTAGGTACCCTTTGCCATTTTCAGGGTTGTTAAAACAACGATGTTCCACATAATGCACATACCTGTCCTTTTATACAGTGTCCGGCAGCCTCGCCTCTGTCAGTGCGCCCCAGGGCAGCTGTGGCTACAATGTAGCTTGCTATCGCCAGTGTGTGAATGTGTGTGTGAATGGGTGGATGACTGAATGTAGTGTAAAGCGCTTTGGGGTCCTATGGACTAGAAAAGCGCTATACAAATGCAGGCCATTTACCATTTTACCATTTCACTCAGCTTTAACATCGCTCTGGGTGCTGGTGCACAGACATGCTTAACTGGGACCAGTGGATTTTCTATCCCTTTCTGGTGAGGTCATGAACGCATCCACACACTTTCCCAACAGGTTATTAAACCCGAGCCAATCTGTCACCACAATTAAGGGATGCATCCAGTGTGAGCTAACCGCAGCCTATGGGATATTTGTTTATGTCCCCATTAGGGGTGGGCGATATAAACGATATACAATAGAAATGATATAAATTTGGTCAACGATAGAGATTTTGACTATACCGCTCTATTGCGATAGCGCATGTTGATGATGTCATCAAGCTGCGCCTGTTTTGGTCGAAAGCATCGCAGTGTCTACAACCATTATCATCTGCAAATTATGGCGGGCGACAGTCATAGCAAAGAGATGAAGCACTTTTGAAATATGGGGAAAGCCAAAAACTGCGCTTCCTCCACTTCCGTAACATTGATTCTGTTAGGATGCCTGGGTCATTGACCCAGGGTTTTTGAGTTTATTATATTATTTATAATTTCTAGTCTTTGGGTTTTTGTTAGAGTCATGTCTTATGGTTTGTCTCTGTGTAATCCTTAGTTGCTGTCTCCCCTGTCCGCTATATCCCCGTGTCCAGTCAGTGTCTGTGTCTGCCCTGGTCCCACGTCTCTGTTCCCTCTGTTGTAGTGCCTGCATGTGAGTCTGTCTTTGTTCAGTCTGTGTTATGTGTTTCCTGTTTTACTTTGAAGGTCTCTGTCTTATCTCAGTGTGTTCGGTTTACGCTTCCTGGTCTCGTCAGTTCTGATTTGCCCCAGCTGTGTTTCCCTCCAGTTGTCCATTCCCTGATTGCTCCCTCTATGTATTTAAGCCCTGTGTTTCAGGTTGTCATTGTTGGGATCTACTGTTTATCTAGCTGTGTGTTCTGTCAGTCTTCCGGTGTAAGTTTATTTTGATATTTCCAGTTATGTTAAATTTGAGTTTAACATTAAAGCTGTTTTGAGTTCAAGTTTTGCCTCCGAGTGTCTGCACCTTGGGTCCTATTCCTGTCTGCACGCAGCCGTTCCATAACATTGATTCATTAATGTTGGATTCTCTCGCAGCTGCTCTGTTCCCATGTTGTTGCAGTACATTAATAACTAACCTCGTATTGTGGATGAATAATCTCAGTTGTTGTCCTGACTGAAGTTTGGCCCGTGTACAGCATCCTGCTATGCGACTGCATTTGTCCCTGACCACCAGAATCCCTCACGTTAACTTTTATCGAGTGGAAAAAAAAGTTGGCGTTCATCCTCCTGCTTCACTGTGCTAATGTTATGCTAACATAGCTGTGTCGCTAGCAATCACGTAGCACAACATTATATACCAGCTAGCCAAACTTCAGTAACCCTACAAACGTCACTGCTGTTTAGTTTCATTTATGTTGGAAGTGGTAGCAGAGCTGTACGTTTGAAATAGCTTCAAAAATCTCAGTCAGAACATGGTATGAAATGTTTAGGTGGAAACTAGCGAGCTAACTTCCTGTTAACTTCTAACTCCGTTAAATTTAATAAATCTGTTTTCATGGATGCCTGGATGTTAAACTTAATTGTTACACCTGGTAAAGCAGAAACGCTGATGATTTAATTAAAGATGAAAGAATTTAGACCGTTTTTAACTCTTAGTGTTCGTTTGACTTTTGGACCTGAAGCGGACGGAGTTTTGGACCCAGATTACTCCGTGAAGCTCCTCACTACGGCAGCCGTAATGCTCTGACAATCCATCAAGCAGTGCTGCTTACCAAAGTTGTACTAAAACATTTTTTAACAGATTTCTGCAGCCAAAATCGGTTCGAGGTCAGTAAGAACAACCAGAATTCATACATAAGGTACACTTTCGAGTTTTGAGAAAATTAAAGGATTTTAAGTCCTTATAGTGTGGAAAAATACGTTATACAGAAGAAAAGAATATATCGTGATATATATCGTTACCGCACATGCTTCAAATTATATCGGGATATGGATTTTAGGCCATATCGCCCAGCCCTAGTCCCCATGCACTTACCTAACATCCACCCACTCGCTCTCCAACAATGCCACACAAGGGTATGTGCGAGCCAGGGTCCACCATAGCCTGTCCTCCAACAGCTGGTGCTGGTGCACTGCTGCCTGCTCCATGCACATGACGGACTGGGTACAAGAATGCCTGGGTTTCAGCATCACTTGTAAAGTGAGGACCCTGTATCCACAGCGTTGGAGATCATTGGAGGCTTTATTTCCAATCATGCTTTTCTAATTACAGTGCTGTCGGGATGCTTCAGCTTCTTCCCTCAGCCTGAGCTGCCGGCTCATGTGTTCTGGTCAGCCTCCTTCACACCACACCCTTAACCCACTACTCCACCTCAGCTATGAACATAACCAACAATTGAAATTCAAAATACTGAGTCGCCACTTTACCTCTTGCTTTTACCTCCTTACGCAGATGCAGGGTATATCCTGGACAGGTCCACCACAGCAGATGCACAAAAAGACAGACAGCTGCACACTCTCAAATCCACACCTGTGGAAAATTTAGTATAAACAGTCCCTAGCATTTATGTCTTTGGGCTGTGGGATAAAACTGGAGTTTCTGGACAGAATCCATGCAAGCCCACAGATGAACTGTTAGCTAAAATCAATGGACAGCTGTTATACTTGGAAAGCTTAAAGTAGGGGAAGAATTGCAGAATAAGGCTACAACAGTTACAGGCTAACTGCCAGCATAGTTAAAACCCATGCATAATATTACGAAAGCTGGAAGTGCAGGGTTAATAGTTAAAGTGTAAACAAAATGATTTGTGAGCTGGGATGGTTGGCCTTGGTAGATGCACGCAACCTTTTCCATGAATTTGATTAAAAATGCCATGGATAGAACAACGTGTCTAAATAAAGCAGTGAGAGCTCAGGATGAAAAGTAATTTTGTTCCCCTATGAATCAAAATGTAAGTAAATGTTTCCGCCTATGCGCATTCACTCAGTTTGTACTACGGCTTAATGTTAATTGATGCAGAGAGACGTTAATCATCTGTTATGCAGCATACTGGAAATGACATCTCTTCAAAGTAAATGCCTTCAGAGACTCATCACATCAGAATTAATTGAGGTTGTTGAGTAAAACTAAAGCCCTTTTCACTCATGGACTTTATGCCGTCTGGAATCATTTCCAGTGCTGGAAATGCAGAAGAGGACAAGAAACAGGTCATCTTCATAAGTGTTTGTGATAAATCCTGTTGGGTAGAACTTTTAGAAACCAGAGAGGTGCTGCATGAAAAAAGCATTACTCCACCGAGAAATTCTGATGACTTTACTGCCACAAACTTGTTACAAACTATAGCTGCATTGGCACTGATCCAGTGTTGTAGTTGACACATTGGTGCAGGTATGCATGTCATGGGCCATTGATGCAGAGGACTCTGTCTTCATATGTTTTAGTTTATATTTGCTCGGTGTCATTTTAGTTCCTACGTTTGCTGTTTATGAATGTTATACCATAAATGTGCTGTTATGCAACTAAAGAAGTTTTTGTATGAAGTCACTTTATTCACGCAACCAAGGAGAAGTGATGGGCTATAATATGTGATCTCTCTTCACACAGTGGGACTGAACTGAAAAGGAACTGACTTTAGCAGCTTGCCTGCCTCTGCAGCTATACTTAGTGTTACCATAGCAACACCTCCCATCTGTCACCAGCACATGCTTTTAACGACAGACCATAATAATATGCAAACCCACTCACAGCCAACGCAGTGCCACCATGGTAATGAGAGGATGGCTTGAGTTTATCTCATCAAACATATGAGGCCATGTGCAGTACTGTACCTTGATGTACTCATGAGTATGTGGACGGTTATATATTCAAATATATTCAGTAATTGTTGAGTAATTGTATATTTGCATATGCCTTATTATAGTGTAAGTTTAACAGTGTAGCTCAGTGTGTGTTGAATTAACCAAGTGTTTCTACTTTAATCTTAGCTCTGTGTTTGGTCTCCACCTACTCGTGTGCATACCTGTGCAGCTGCTAAAGATTTACCAGTTTTAACTTCTAATTTACTAAACCATGTAGGGTGATAAATTCAAACAGGCGATAAGATGCTTTAGCCTACCCACAGTTGTTACCCATCTGCAAACCACTTTGCAGACCACCTCCATCCAAGGTTCTCATGATGTTTCTGATCTATAATCTCTGATTAGCACTGATCCTTCATGTATTATGTAACAGACCTGTAACACCAAATACAGGTTACTGTAGAAGCAGACTTTAACTAGAGTGATTGTCAAATTCTAAATTGGAGATAAAGTATCAGAATTTCAGGAGCAGGACCACACCTCCAAATATGCTCCTTCCAGTTCTCATCTATGTATGTTCCGCCAGTTCTACAAGCTGTTCATTCTCATTTACGTGCCCCACCTTCCCTGCCTTGTTAAATTCTTTAGCTTCTTCAATTCTATTTAGTACATGGGGACCTGCCAGGCCCGGTCAGGGTCTTCCCCAAACCGCAGCTCAATTCTTGTCCAAGCCATTCACCTTTACCTACTAAAACGCTATCAAACCTCAAATGAGGACGTGGGCCCAGTGAGGGGAAACACATATTTGAGATACCAAGTTAAAACTGTGACTTTTCTCATAGAGAGTTACTCCCTGCTGTGTTTTCAGTGTTATTAACTGAGTAACTGTGATGTAGATTAAACCATTGCTAAGCTGACACGAAATTAAATGAAATTTATAATGTTAACAGCCTCCAATCAGAAGCAGCCTGTCCACCTCCAGTAACCCCCGCCCTTGCTTAAGTATTTCCTGTATATGCATCAGTAAGAAGAGCTGTTTTTCACTATCAGAACTGGTTAAAATGGCCTGTATTTATATAGCGCTTTACTAGTCCCTAAGGACCCCAAAGCGCTTTACATATCCAGTCATCCACCCATTCACACACACATTCACACACTGGTGATGGCAGCTACATGTAGCCACAGCCACCCTGGGGCGCACTGACAGAGGCGAGGCTGCCGGACACTGGCGCCACCGGGCCCTCTGACCAGTTAGTGCACCAGGTATGCTTTCTTTTCCTTTAGAACCTCGTACTGCTAAGCACAGCAGTGACAGGAGCACTTTCATCCATGATTCACACCAACGTCTGCTTTGTGAGATTCTGCAGGAAAGCAGTCCTGTAGTTCAGATAGCCCTCTTTGACTCTGTCATCCTCCTCTGGGTGTCACTGTGTGACATCCATGTGTATCCATCTACCTATTAGCCTGAACTCTCGCAGGCTTCCTTTATGCACGTTGGTCACTGCCGCTCATTGGAAAGAATGCAAACCCATAAGCCGTCATTGTTATCATAATTATGAGATTTTAGTAGATTGGACTTTTGAATTGACTTCATGTTTTTAATCCAAGTATGTTTTTTTTTAATTTCCGCTCCATTATAACCACAAAATGAATTACAACTACACGTATGTTTCCTCAGAGAGCTACGACTGGGCTAAGGAGGACAACACCTGAGCTAACAGACGCTAACCACGACAACGCTAGCTCCAGCAGCAATAACCCCGTCTGCCCTCCCTCTCCCCCACCGCTAGTCAGTGCAGTTACCATGGAGATGAGCTCATCAGCACCGCTAAGAGACATAGAAAGAGAGAGCCTTTTTAGCTGCCACAACCAGGAAGAGGACCAACTGTGTCTTCCTGGGGTCCATAGGGTGGAAGACGAGGCTGTAGGAGGAGAAAATAGGAAAGGAGATGAGTGTGACTATCTCATTTTTGAGATGGGAGATGAGAAAGGAAGAGACCTCAGTGAAAGTGAAGGAGGAGAGGATGAAGGGAGAGGGGAAATAGAGGGAGACGATGGAAACGAAAGAGAAACAGAGAGTGATAGCTGGGAAAGAAGAGAGACAGAGGGAGATGATGAAAGCAGAGAGAATACAGAGGGTGGGGAGGTGGGGGGTGGAGAAGAGGGAGAAGACCCAGGAACAAAAGAAGAGGATAGCTGGATCAGAGGAATAGAGGAAGAGGCAAAAGAAGATGTCCTTTCAGATCTCCTCTTCCCCTCAGACAGTCTGCTGTGTCCTTCACCATCTGAGCCACTAGGCACCACCTCACATCCTCTGGAGGCCGTGTCACAAGAAGTTTGGGGTCCCGACTTCACAATCAGGGATGACCTCAGTGACAGCCACCTCAGTGACTGCCTCCAAGCAGAGCGTGTCATCGTGTACTCAGACAGCGATGCAGGTGAGGACCAGTGGTCAGCTTTTGCCCCCTCTGACATCACCAGCCAGATCGAAGAGGAGAGGAAGAAAGATGCAAGATTTGAAGAAGAGGAGAAGGCCAAAAGAGAGGAAGAAGACAATGAAGTCAAAGCAGATGCAAAAAATCAAGCGCAGAAGAGAGAGGTGGCGGTGGAGGAGTACAGGGTGGGAAGAAAGGATGATGATGAAGACCAGATGAGGTTGAGGAGAGATCTTTTCCTACGGTCTCCTTCAGTCAGCTCCACAGCGAGCTCCACAGACCCTGACAAGAAGGTGAGTTTGCTGTTTATATGTAGCCTGATGCAGAGACACGGCGGTGTTTTCTTTGTGCTTTTAACTTGGTTCAACACTTTTCACCAGACATTTAACAGAGATGAATTATGACAACAAAAAATGTTTGCCAAAATGCAATAAGCTCCTCTGAGTGTTAAATACAACACTGTTGAGTGTTAAATTAACACTTTTGACAGTGTTATATGTTTAAAAGTAACCTAGTCAGTTTTGAAGATTAACAAAGACTAACACTGAGCAGTGCTGGTTTTCTAACACTGGAACATTTCTAACATTTTGAGTTATTTTCCAGTGTTAGAAAATCAGCACTGCTCAGTGTTAGTCTTTGTTAATCTTCAAAACTGACTAGGTTACTTTTAAACATATAACACTGTCAAAAGTGTTAATTTAACACTCAACAGTGTTGTATTTAACACTCAGAGGTGTGGACCCATATAGACACCCTAGATTTTGCTGTGTAACTTAAGCTATCTCTAAAAAGAAAAGCCTAAACTTAAACCAGAGCAGGTACAGTATAGGCACACATGAGCTTTATAAACTCTGGTCTTAACAGGGTGCCTGTCAGTTAGCCAACAGTAGATGGAGCTGTGTCTCTGTCACTCATCTGTTACAGTTTCTGACACTTTTCATCTGTACCACCCAAAACTGCACTGTCAGTGTCTGATAGAGGGAGCTGCAACATGTGCAATGACTGTAAGAGCCTTGAACCCATCACCCAGCATTAGCACTCGTAGTTTGTATCAGAATTCTAGGACATTAATTCAAGCATCAACTAAAGCGAACTCTGCAGTTATAACACAGACGAATCTCAGAAGTATTCATTGCTGCATTATAACAAACATGTCCATTTTAACAAGAAAAGGGAATAAAGATCATCGCTGCCACCTTGTGTCCAAACTGTGCAACCACAGCTGAAAGTGATAGCATAGTCCACTCAAAGGTGACATGAAAAGGCTAATTTACACTGTGGATCCCTGCTCTCACATACTGTCATAGGTTTAACACTGACTGTGAAGCTGGATTAAAAAATACGTGTTTGAAGTTTTTAGAACAAGTTTAGCGCCGTCTTGTACCAATACAGAACGTGATGTCACTGAGTTGGTTGGTTGCTGCTAATAGACTTAGATTAGTTTCTGTTAGCTAACTAGTAACAGAACCATTAACTCATTAAAACTAAAACTCGGTCTATATCTATATCAGTTTTATACGAAACCAAGGACATGCTGTCCATTTCTCTCTGTCCTGTAGGGTTTTTATGAGAGAGAAGACAAATATGTTGTAAGTTTTCACAGTTTATTATGAAAACGGTTAAAATTTCAATGGACCTCAGTCTCTTTGGCTCAGAGACAAAAGGCTGTGTGTCTTTCTGCTCACTCAGGAGACCCAAATGAACAAAGAGCCCCACACTCAGACACTAATGCTTTTATTATGTGTGGTAAACAGGGCTCTAAGGTGATTGGTCAAAAGTTGGAGGAAAGCCACAGTTCTATTTATCGGGCTGAGATCCAGCACTTTGGCTCACGTTTTTTCTTCTGCATCTTTCTGGGCATTTCCTTATTTAGTGTGAATGCTTGAAAAGCATTCACAGTATTGTTCTTCTAATCTTTATTATTATTATTATTATTATTATTATATTTTATTCTGTATTCCGTACGTTTTTTGTAATCCTACTCCTTCAAAACCGTTCAACTTAGAAAAACCATTCCAACACCGTTAGATTCCTATTCTTTTGGATAACACTGCTTCCATTTTTCATATTTTTAACATTTATATTTTTAATTTTATTCAACTTTATTCAACAAAAATTTATAATGTATTTCAATGGGGAGACCCTTCAAATCCTCATTCAACTTACTCATTTTTAAACTCTTACTACTTCCACATACATTGACATAGAGCCACCATTCAAACTTTAAAACGAAGACAAGACATTCAACTATTCAACTTGCATTTATCTTTTCAATATCTATTATACTTTTTCTTCAGTTCCAGTTTAAGTTTCATGATGTTTTTTCACCCGTTTCAGAGTTTATAATGGGTGTGTATGGGACGGAATGTTGGGGCTAGAGTGAGGCAGCTCAACTGCTAGAGTGAGAGGAGCAAAAAAAATAATCTTAAAATCTTTTTTAAAACTGCTGCTGTGTCCGCAGCGTTTGCTCTACAGGTATGATTTTACCCTCAAAACGTAGCCATCGCTGTCCTCTTTCATCCAATGTGTTTACTATTGTACTAGGTGTTATGGTTCTTTCATAAATGTCACCAATGCACAGCCTCCTCCCTCCAACTCTTCCATAGACTCTAATGTTAAAATGGCTCAGAAGGTTCGTTTGAAAATCAGAAGAGCATGGTGTCTTTCCACTGTCACCACGTCCATATAATAAACTCCACAGACATGAAAACTGAGAATTTGGTAGACTAGACATTGCTGTCGCTCACAGTGAAAGAATTTTGTCAATACGACTTTTACTTTTCATTTGGGAACGATTTGTTTCGGCCTGACTTTTCTGTTCATTTTAAGCAGCAAAAGTGAGGCGCATGTCTGTGTACATGTGTATGGAGCCATTGGGTGCGGTCACTATAGCAACCAGGCTCACACCTGCCTGCTTAACGAGCTCTGCCTGCCACTGTACCAAGATTCATATTAAACACTTCTCTTTCAACTGCTGCTGTGTCCACAGTGTTAAAGCCATCATTTTACCCTCAAAACGTCGCCATCGTTGTTCTTTTTCCAACATCTTGTCTTTCAAAGCTCAGAGATGTAAACTTTTTAAACTGTGTGGGTCCAAGTGGAGGGATCACATTTTAGTCATTCAGTGATTCAAAGAATATGACCTTTTAATAGTCTTTCATATGTTTTCTGACTCTAAATGTTCTTTTCTCATTTCTTAGGTTTTTCTAATTTACAATTAAAACATTTTCAGCTTTTTTCCAACTTCTTCTTCTGTGTAACCTTCAGCTTTTAGCAGTTCAGCACTTTTGTTTTCAGGTTAAATTCGGGATTTTTTTTTTGTATCTCATTCAAGATTTTTAACTTAAATTCAGTAATTAATTCATTTCAGTGCATACATTCAGATTCAAGCATTCACACTGCAGTTTCTTCAGAAAATGCACTTTCTAGTTTGGAGATGCCACTTCACCCATCACCATGGCAACCACCTCTTGTCCTCCATCAGGTCTGATGTATGGCCTTGTTGTCTTGTAGGTACTACAACCTCGTCCACACTCTTAATAATAAAGTGTGCGTGTTAGTCCCCATAGGGAAATAGTTCCTCTGCATTTAACCCATTCACCCAGTGAAGCAGTGGGCAGCCACCAATGCAGCGCCCGGGGAGCAGCGTGTAGGGACGGCACCTTGCTCAGGGGTACCTCAGGGTAGCCGTTCAGTGGAGTCGAACCCCCGACCTTCCGATCATGGGGCCACCACTCTACCTACTGAGCTATCTCTGCCCTTGTGACGGGGTCTTAGTCTGTCGCTATCAGAATGAATCCAAAACTGTTCTGCAATACACTGTGAGCAGTATTAGACAAAACACAGATATGTGATGCTAATTATGAGACATTAGCCTTACAGATAGAAAGAAATCCCAACAGTCCTTTAAACAGTAAGTGTTTTTTTGTTGTTTAACTAACTGCACTGAAACTGGAAGCTCCACTTGTTAACCTTAATGTTTGAGTTTATAAAGCACTTTATGAATGAAAACAGTCTGGAGGAGAGCCTGAGTCATGTGACAGATGGTTCACCTGACCAACACCTGACTGATATGCCCAGCCTGGCTGTCGGACTCTAGCTGAGTCAAAGAGTCACTGGCTGTTTGCTAACCCCACATTTAATCTCTCCCGTCAGGTCCCTGTAGATTTCTGCGTGCATGAAGAGACCCAAAGTGAAAATGTCTCTACTGAGCATGTGGACTTCCTTTTGGCCCGTCAGCAGTGGAAGAAGATGGAAGAAGAGGTCAAAGGTCAGCCTATCCCAAAACCGGGACTGAGAGCTCAGGGGAGCTTCCAGGGCACCCACTCCTCACTGTATCCCCCCACTCGCAGTCCCCGGCTCAAACACAGGTAAATCTTCACCCTGGAGTCTTAGTCATCCTCACCGTAAATATTTTCTACTACAGTCTTCGTTGAGGTTTCAAGGACTCAACCTAAAAATGCATCATACAATTTATAGTGCTAACAGACGCTGTAGAGTGACAGTGGAATAGTTTTCAGGGCTCATGCCCAGCAGTAAAACAAAGAACAATGCACCACATTAACAAGATGAGTCCTTCAGCCAACATAGTACACTTAGCAAGTAGCTAGTACGCTGTAGGTTTCACATCCTTCTCAACTTGAGTGTGGTTTCCTCCTGTCCTATACAAGGGAAATTCAAATCCCCATGCCCAGGGAACCTCCTCTGTCCTCCACCCTGTCCCCTAGCTCAGAGGACTCAGGTCTGGATGATTCGTCATACCGCAGCACCCTGGAGGAGCCTGAGACTGCAGTGGAGAGAGAGATCCGATTGACTCTAGAGAGAGAGGAACGACACCGCAGGGAGAGGGGGATGATTGCACATGGCCTCCCAATACCCAGGTACAGCAGCCAAAAAGTCCTAGTCTACCACTACACACCAGCAGTAATTGGCTCTGCTGTATTGTGCAATCATGAAAACTCACATAGCAACAGAATGCAGTCCTTATGATCTCAAAGGCACTTAAATGCACCTAGATAGAATTTTCATTCATTTGAAAGCCTTGCCTCTCAACTGTCACAAGCTCTGGTAGTAACCAAAAGAATGACATTATGGATACAAGTGGCAGAAGTGAGCTTTCTTCGAAGGACTGCTGGCCTCTCCCTTAAAAATAGGGTGAGGAGCTCAGATCGAGTGGTGCAGAGTAGAGCCGCTACTCCTCCGCATTGAAAGCAGCCTATTGAGGTGGATGCCTCACTGGAGAGGTGTTTCAGACATGTCCTATAAGGAGCAGGCCCCAGGGCGGACCCAGGACATGCTGGACAGATAACAACTCTTATATGTTGTGGGAATGTCTCGATGTTCCTACGGATAAGCTGGAGGAGGTGGCTGAGGTGTAGAGGGAAGTCTGGGCAGCCTTGATGATGGATGGATGGATGGATAAATGATGGCTAGATAAATGGACAGACGGATGGATAGATATAAGGAAAGATGGATGGATGGATGGATACATGGATGCATGGTTAGATAAATGGATGGATGGGTGAATGGATGGATGGCTATATGGATGGATAAAGTTACGATGAAACCAAGCACACCATTGTTGTTCTTGTGACATTACCAATAAGTTTGATGTGTCAGATGGCCCTCTTCCTATTGAAAAAAGTTGTATCCAAGATGGCCGACTTGTAAATGGCCACCATGGTCACCGCCCATCTTGAGGAGTTTTCTCCTCACATATACTAATGTGCCACAAACAGGACTTTAATATCACCAACCATTCCCATGTTATTACGGTGTATTCATATAAATGGCCCACCCTGTAGATAGAATTGAAGATTAACTATAAGGAGTAGGAACTGTTTTTTTTTCTGATTGCAGGGTATTCAAGTTTGGGGAATACCCTGTTAGAACTAGATTTTTCAAGTGATTTTGATGGACCTGAGTGTGAAATAAGGATACTGCCCTTTTGTATGTGCTTGTCAGTCATAAAGTGTCTACATTTTTGTCTATTTTACTTTATTGGAGGCCACCATTTACAATATCTATATAATATTAATTTTATTCAATGAGAAACTGAAACGATAAACTCATCATGAAAGTGTTTACTGAGGCCATGGGTCAAGCATGCTGACTCTTGAGTTACTGTACCTCCTGCTGGCCAGGTTAGCAGCACTTTCACATCGATGTTCATTTTTACGCAGACCCCTAATAAAAGTTGACATTAAAGTTGCCATGGTGTCTGTGATAGCAAGCATTTGTCTATTTATTTCTCTTCGTTAAGCTCTGGTTTGGCTTCCATCAAATGTAACTGTTAGTGTCCCAGTGAAGGTTGTACATGTTTGTTTATTGCTGGGCAGGTAATCATTTGATTAAGCTTTTAAGAAGTGAAATCTAATTAAAATTGCTGTCTGTACCCATCACCCTACAACCAAAATAAACCCAACCTATTGAGTTAAAAGAAGTGCATAGAAGAGTGATAGTTCTACTGTAGAAACACATTTTAGACAGAATAATTCAGAAAGGATTGTGAATATTTGTCAAAATGACCCAAAACCCCTCCATTCAAAACACTTAACATTCACATTGTTCTTTTCTGTATGCAGGCCATCCAGCTTGCAGACAGGACGATCTCCACCCAGACCTCCAGCCTGCCGCACCCCGACACTCTCCATCTCCCCAACTCCTTCCTGTTCCTCGTCCCTTCCCCGATCTGTCTACCATGAAATGACAGCTAACAATGTCATCATCCTGGAGCCTGATTCCTCTAGCCCCGCCTCCAGGAATCGTCTGCTCTCTTCTGCAATCGGCGGCCTTTCCGATTGGCCAGCAAATTCAGATGCAGTGCCTTCCGCTAATGTCATTGTTGTAGAAACCTCCAATCTGATCATTCGCAGTGCGTCTGAGTTCTGCCTAAGCTCCACCCAACTGTCCGTGGAACCGCAGGAGAGCACCTTCACGTCAAATCCTTTTTTCAAGCTGCGCTCACTCAGCAGCCAGTCACTGGTGGAGCAAGAGATCAGGATGGTGAGGCAGAGGGAGGAGGAGTGGAAAAGGCAGAGGGAGGAGATGTGGAGGAGGAAAAGAGAGGAGGAGTGGAAGAGAGGGAGAGAGCGGTACGATACTGTTTTGGTGTCTCCGGGTCTGAGTGATAATGTTACGTACAACGGTATGTATCATCCACACAACTAAAACACTAATGATGTAGGAAGCACACAACCTAACATACTAGAAACCTTTTATTTTATTGTAGATTTATTCAAATGAGTCAGTGTTTGAATGTGTTTGAATGTAAGACCGTGTGCTTAGGCATAGATAGGTAAAAGAGTCCACATTTAAGTTTCTAACAAATTTCTCTTTCTCTTTCTGAGTGCGAGATCTCGCAAAAGTCCGTCTTAATTTTTTTTTCTCCCATGTCCCCTGCGGGGCTCCGTATGTTCATGATGTTAGCCAACACTAACAGTTTTCACTGCTGAGTGAAAACAACAATTGCTAAGTCAAACAGGTCAACAGCACAGTGTTAATCTGTTACCAATATGACACATAAATCAGCCTTTGATGTATGCTTCACCACTAAAGGCTTTAATGAGGACTCCCTTTTTTATGATTGGTGACATCTTGGGAAAATTTCCCAACAAGCATCTATAAGTGTTTCCGGATCTGAAAAGAAATGTTAGAAAAATGTCTTATAGACTGTGTAGTTCTCAATTAGGCCCTAATTCATATATGCTGATGATGCTGTGGGAACTTCCTCTGTTTTGATACCAGTGTCAGTGGTTCCAGACAGAAGCGTCTCCTCCCCGTCATCCCCCTCCAGGACCCGCAAAATAGAGCGATCCAGTTTGTCTTGTGACCACAAGGTTGGCAGACTCACACACACATTCATATGCATGCACTCTACAGCTGTTGTAGAAGACAAAGTTGTGTCAGCACCAAAGTCTGGAAATCATTATGCACACCTCTAATACAAATGAGCATGTTTCGTTTGGGAAGTTAGGACATTTTCCTGTTTGTCACTAATAGGGCTGCCACAAACGATTATTTTGATAGTCGGCTGGTCACAGATTATTTTTGCGATTAGTCGACTAATCAGATCATCATCCATTGGACGTAAAACGTACAGCTTATTGCACCAGCATGAATCTGCTCTCATATAACTATCATTAGCTTACAGCTTGAAGTGTTTCAGGTGTGTGCTAACTAAAAATAGATAGATAGATTGTCTCGGTGGAGTTTAATAAACTCAGCCGTCTGCTCCTTGCTATCTAAAATATAACAGGACACTGGAGGAGTAAACTCTCGACCATCTCACACTTCTGTTTAATCAGTCTTCTGACGTTTGTGAAAATTATAGCAAATAAAACTGAAAAAAGCCAAACAATAAAATGTTTAAGTTATCTAAGTGACTTACATCATGTTTAACCTGAGTAGCGAAAGATCGTGTGGGTTTGAAAGCAATGTGCCGGGAGTTTGCTGTTCTCGTCGGCTCTAGTGAGCCTTGAACTCCCGGTCAGCTATCGAGCTGGTGGGTAACAGACGTCTCCGAAAACGTCACTTTTACAAATATGTGATGTCTTGATAAACCGAACAGATATTTGAAGTTTACACAGCTACATTCTCGCCTGAAAATATGTTAAAAGTTTATTTTGTGACCCAGACAGAGTATAAGAGTAATATTAAAACTAAGTATGCTGCCATTGTTGGAAATGCTATGAATTCTGGGATAGGTTGGGCCACGAAGGATACTCCTTCAAATCGGAGGAAATGAAGGACGCATTTGTCGGCCGCATTTGGAGAAGTCTACGAATTTGGACAGCCTTCGTCGTGTTGCTGTCACGTATTTGGCCTACAAATGCGGCCTCAGGAGGATGCAGCCTCTGAATTTGGACACAGCTACGATACCGGAGTTGCTTCTTCTTCTTCGGTGTTTAACGGCAGCTGGCATCCTTGTACATGCAGTGCTGCCATCTTCTGTTTCAGTCCGTTATTACACACTTAAATCGTACTACTTATTCCTGCGTCTTTCAGGATCTTGCAAAGCTTCAAACGACGCACTGACTATTAAATTAGTGGCAGCCCTAGTCACTAATAACAAGAACAACCCTGAGTTTGTTTTTAGCACCGGAGCCAGGCTGACAGAGAGTCAGAGCTAAATTGAGGTTTTCTTTTAACTTTAACGAGAAATTCTTCAGAAATAAAATTTTAACCATCAGAGAAAAAATAATTCATAGCTGCCCCATATGAAGTGCATTAAATGCAGGAACTTTAATAACTGCTTACTTTACCTAGGCTCTTTCTCTCTTATCATCTTTCTAAGTTGACTAAACCATGAATGCGCCTCAAACAATTTTCACTATTATTTAATGCTTAAATATGATTATTCTATCTTCATCAGCAGATTATGTACCACAGGCTTCTAAGGTGGCCACAAACAAATGATTTCTAAACTTTCTTTTATTTTAAAATACAGTTGCTGTCAAACAGTTAAATGGTCATTTTCAAAGTAATGGTTTATAGAGTGCATGATAGCAGAGAATGTAATGATGCTGTTTAAACTGTCACTCTGACTTTCGTTTGTACATCACCCATTGTATATGTCATACACATTGTTTCACTCATTTTTTACCCTACCTTTCTGACTCATCAATCAGTTGGATTGATCGCACCTTTCATTCACCAGTTCACAATTTAGCAAATATATTCATTATTTACCTCATTTCATCTAACCATTACACCTGCATCACTTTATCCAGCATTTCTGTTACATCTTCTCTTCATTTTTCTTTCTCTCTAATGTCCATCCATCCATCATCCATCCATCATCCATCCATCCATCCTCCATCCATCATCCATCATCCATCCATCCATCCATCATCCATCCATCATCCATCCATCCATCCATCCTCCATCCATCATCCATCATCCATCCATCCATCCATCCTCCATCCATCATCCATCATCCATCCATCATCCATCCATCCATCATTCATCCATCATCCATCAATCCATCCATCCATCATCCATCCATCCATCCATTCATCCATCATTCATCCATCCATCCATCCATCCATCATCCATCCATCCATCATTCATCCATCATTCATCCATCATTCATCCATCCATCCTCCATCCATCATCCATCATCCATCCATCCATCCATCCATCCATCCTCCATCCATCATCCATCCATCATCCATCCATCCATCCATCCATCCATCCATCCATCCATCCATCATCCATCCATCATTCATCCATCATTCATCCATCATTCATCCATCCATCCATCCATCCATCATCCATCCATCCATCATTCATCCATCCATCCATCCATCCATCATTCATCCATCATCCATCCATCCATCCATCCATCCATCCATCCATCCATCCATCCTCCATCATCCATCCATCCATCTTTGCTCCAGTGGTTCAGCTGAGTCTTCCCCTCCCTCCAGTTCCCTCCTTCCCTCTCTTCAGTGCCTCGACAGCAAAATGCCATGGCACAACGATGGGAGGCCTCCCTACTAGCCAATCAGAAGAAGTAAGCAACGGTACTGCTCAGCTGTCAGACATTGTAAAAGCCAAAATCAAGTCCCCTGCCTGTTTCTTCCTTAGTTTTGCTCTCAGTCAGTCCCTTGTATCGGCAGCCAATGTGTTTTACAACATTTGTCAGAGCTATGGGTTATAGCTCAAATGTGGGTTTTTCACCTGGACACCACAGAAGAAGAGAACTGTTTCTCGGTTTCAATGATTTCAGTAATTTACCTGAGCTGGTTTTCTCACAATGTCTCAGTGGCTTTAAAAGTCAGACTATCTAAAAGAGTCCGACACATTGGACCTGCCTGTAACGTCACTTTTTCCTTTATATAATAATTCCTGTGGACAGATTACCTAAAGCTGTATAACAAACATAAGTATATATAAGTCTTAATCTGCAGTCATGCTAATCCCACTGGTTTTAACATGTGATATTTAATGTGAATTTTCACATTTTAACATTTGTGATTTTCTCCTCGATATATGATATTTACAGCACTTTGATAACTAGATATGGCTGAGCTAAGGCACTAGTAGAACTATTTATTGACATCTGTTTTATGTGAATGACTGACTCGAATGCAGTGATTTTCAATTTTACTTCTTGGCAGTCACATGCTCGATTTTAATGACTTTATATGTGAAAATATTGTAGCTATGCATTGCAGAGATGCAGACAAGATGTTGCATGTTGTTTTCTTCACAATAACAGTTCATGTATTTTAAAGGTGCCACGCCAAACTTTGAAAATCACTGCCTTAATGAAGTGTTACAATGAGCCATTGATCCAAACAGTTTGGATGTCCCAGGTTTCCTAAAGAGCTACTTTTGCTTCTTTGATGAAGGTCAGCTGTTAGCACAGGTTCTGATCAGTGTGTTAAATATACACTCTACCTTCCTTTAGGCCCTTATTGGCACACGTGTCAATTTTGAGGAAAGCTGTTAGTGTTTTAAACAGTTTAAGTAGCTTCTGTTAAGTGGCTGCATGATCTCGATGAGAGCAGCTCATAAAGGGAAACTTGCCCTTGCATGATGGATCCTCCCCCTTTAGTTTTAAACATTAATAGTTTGCCTTTGGCATCCACACTGTATTGTTTTCATCCTCTCAGTAGTTGGCCTACAGCCTTTTTACTTTAGGAACCAAAAGAAAATGTGTAATTTCTGCTCTGCAACCTGTGTTGTTGTGTGTGCCACAGGCTTTTTTCCATCATGAGCCTAGCTATCCCCCGAGAGTCCAAGGTATAAGGACGGAGTCTACTCTTATCTAGACTGTAGATAAGTTAATTAGTTTAGGTTAACTTCACACCATCATACAAAAAATGGACATCATAGAGCCTGTGTTTCATCCTGAAGTAAAACAAATAAGGAACAAAGATGTATCTCAGGAAAAGGATTACTGTGCAATGGAACTGAAGAGAAGTGAAAAAGTTAAAAGAGGACAACAGTTATTCGAATATGTTGCCAGATAGCTTGTAGCTAATGCCTCACCAACAACTTCCATCTATAAAATGGATGAAAGATCTCAAGCTGAAACAAACGTTTGCACGGCCGTGTCCCCGTGCTGTTTGAGCTTTATAATCATCCCCAGACAAACACGCTTCTCTTGGAGTGATACAACCTGGCCAAACCCTGTATGGCTCCACAGTTATGGAGGCGAGGGCTCGTCACAGCTCTGACCACAAGATCTAGTCAATATTTTTACAGATTTTTATCGCCTGTCTTGATTCTTACAAAGAGAGATTTATCGTATTGTATTTTTGCTGCATATATTTATGAACTGAGCAGTGCTTATAAATTCTTAAAACTTTTATTTGTAAAAGGTTTATAACATATTGTGATGGTAAGATTATTGAAAACTTTCCATGTTTTTTAGAAGCTGATATTTCCGTGTGGTGTGTGCGTATGTGCACGAGTGCATACCAATCCATCCTCCTTACACATGGGACTTACACATGAGTGGCTCTGGCTTCTGCAGTATGACTCCAGAGTACGTCCACTAGTTTGGATAAAAGGTGCGTTCAAGTCAGCTCAGGATGCAGGATTTCTCTGTCACGGGGAACAACACCAGACAGGAATGCAGCAGATTGTTTGGGATCACTTTATTTTAGCTGTGCTACACTGCAGTGTATTACTGAATAAACTATATTACAGTATCTCAAACTACCTAGCTAAACCTGCGAGTCACTGTGCAACCTGAAGCTAGATCCACAGCTCAGTAGATTATAGTAGTTTGGCTTACCTTTTCTTTACCTTCTGCCCTACCTTCCTAATATTTTAATCCTACATTTACAACTTTTTATGACAATGTTAAAGTAATACTACTTTTCAAGTGCTGAAGGTGTTGTTAGATACTATAATTAGCTTTGTATCCACACTAGGTGTTATAGTTTCAACTTGAAATTGAAGGCGAAGCTTTAAGTACCTTAAATAGAAAGATTGCTAATAGAAGGCTGCAAAAAAACTTTCCCACTGAGTATTTTTCACCAGCCACTCTGATCAGTATGCTGGTGGTAATTTTTTAAATAAGACAGAGGTCCATTTTTAGGTGCTTGATTGACATGCTCCGTCTTGTGTGATTAACACACTGGCCAGTTACTAATAAACATAAGGAACTATGTTGTTCAGATTTTTCACTCAGTTAATATTTTCCTTTAAATCCATGTAGCAATATTAGTGCTCAAATGTTAACAGTGCATTTGGCTCTTTGGTGATGTATCTCCTCCAATCAGCTTCCAGCTGTTAACCGCCTACTCCACCGCACTGCACATATTCTGGCAATGTTAACCTCCACCTGAAAAGATGGTGTTGACCACAAAACCATCACTGGCTTCAGTTAAGCTGTAATATAACAATAACGGCCGTAGTGAACAGCATCAGCTTTTATGCCCATCTTTATATACAGTCTTTATACACACCCTTGTGGAACAGCTAAAAGCTGGAAAAGCTTTTGACTGGAAAGCTGGAATTCTGGAATGAAAGTAGACGACTTCAATCCAAAGATAATGCTGACTGGCGTCTGACCCCTGACCCTGGATACACTGTCAGTGACTCGTGGAAATGAAGCAGTAGCAACCATGCTACAAAGAAAATAGTCCTAATTTAATAAACCTGTCACAACTATTCTTTTTTTTTTCCTCCCCAAAACATTCAGTTTGCCTTACTCCAAAATATACGGTTAAGGTAGGTCTACCACCTACGATGGCTCAGACCTGGTTAGATTACCAGGATAATTAATACATCAGTGTTGTCCATCTAAAGATTTTTGTTGGAGATTTAGTTCAATTTTATTTATACAGCATCAAACAACACTGTAAGGTAGACCCTACAATAATAATGTCGGATTATTCACACATATATCAGTTATTACTGCTAGAAATGGCCTTTTGCTGACCACATATTGGAAACTGAAATACAGAAAACAAATGCAACTAAAAATTCAACTCAAAGTGCAAAATGTACACCCCCACCCCCTGATCAGAGGTCACAGAGGTCGCAGACTGCACTTAGATGCTGTGTTAATGCTTTGGGAAGTCTGAATATGCTGCTTAAATCTCTGTGTTATGAATTCTGAGATGTGTTGAATGCACTCTGTGAGAACAGGATGAAGGGTCAGCATGTTTCTGTGTTGCTGTGATACTGTATTATAACCTGGATTACACTGTACTGTGCACTCAGTGATCAGCCTGTAATTTCAAGGATTTGAGTCCACATCCACACCTGGCTGCAGTTTTACTTTAAGTTTTGTTGTTTTTGCATTTAATTTTGTTTAGTTTTGGAAATAAATTGAATTTAGATTTCAGATGTACTTCTCAGCTGGTGCAAAGGTCCGATCTTCAGTGTGGAGTCACAGATGTTTCCCTCATACGTGTTATTTATGTGTATTAGTTTGTTTGCATCCACATTCACTCATTTATTATTGCCAAATAAAGGTGTGGTGATCTTAAATAAAGCATAACTCCTGAGTGGTGCTCAGCGTTTCTTTATTCTCCATCAACCACATTCACCTACACAACTAGAAACACCAAGTAAACGAAGTGAACTGCTGCATTGTATATTTAGCTGTACTTGGTCTTAATTTTGTTTTAGTTCTAAACACTTTCAGGAGAAATGTACTTCAAAATAACACAAAAAGCATAGAAGAGCTAACCTGGAGTCTGGATCTGCAGATTTCCACTGTGTGTTCACAGGGTGGGACTCACAGGGTGGGACTCACCCACTCGGATTAGGATGAAGCACATTTATTATGGGATATCACCATAGACACACACTTTTACAGCAGACATGGTCGTGACAATTTCTAATCTCGTTTTGTTTAGGCTTCTCCATATAATGACAATATATAAAAATAATAACATGATTCTGAAAATGTCCATGCTGAAAACTGGCATGACCCCAACAAGCTTCAGTGTCCCTGAGAGACAAGTACAATAAAAAAGTAATCAGTAACTAATTACCAATTACTTCCCCAAAAAAGTAATCCCGTTACTTTACTGATTACTTATTTTCAAAAGTAATTAATTACTTAGTTACTTTTTAAAAACACGATTTACAACCTGAATAGGTGATAAAGTGATAGATCTTTCAGCCCAATTCTACTTTTTCTGCATAATCCATCATACAAAATGTAATCAAATGGAAAAGTCTCTTTTTTTAACTTGTTTCATTAGTTTTAATCTTTTAACTTTATGCATCAAGCAAACATTTAATTATATGCAACATTCTCTGACTGGAAGAAATTAGTTTAACATTTAAACCTATTTTCTGCACATTCCAGCACATAAAATAAAATATTTTTTGTGTTTACACTCAGTCTTTCAAATAGATGCAAGTAAAACACAGCAGAAAATAAATAAAGTCAAAGACTCAGCGGTCCTGTTGCTCTATTTTCACCTGTAAAGCAGGAGTGGGGTAGGCGGAGGTTTACCCTGGTGCAGGTGTGCCGCGGTCAGTGGAAGAATCCGCGAGTGTCTCTGTGAGTTTCCCATTACGTCGTAGCTACTCGGTGCTTGTTGGAAGTTTAGGGGTTTTTTCGCTGTAAAAAGAAGTTTTCTTCCCACGCACAGCGGACACTAATGTTTTTGTCACTTTTTATGGAATCAAACTCAAAGTAAGGTCAGTACTTCCACGCTTTAAACGCTGCACGCTCATACTCTCTCTGCACTCGATATGTAATCCATTGTTGATCTGCACACAGCTGTTGTCACGAACGTCGTGCTCGCTTACGTCACTGTCATGAGACATTCTCGCAAAAAAATCACGGTTTTAGTAACGCAGCGTTCCTACGGGAAAGTAACGGTAATCTAATTACCGTTTTTGCAATAGTAATCCCTTACTTTACTCGTTACCTGAAAAAAGTAATCAGATTACAGCTGTGTTTCCCTCCAGTTTCCCTCTTTACTGTATTCAAGCCCTGTGTTTTCCTCTGCCCTTTGTCACGTCGTACCTCCTCATGTGCTGTAAGTCGCTCCGTGTTTCTGGTTTCAGTTTTTCTACGCTTCTAGTTTCGCAGTGTTTTGTTCTTAGTTTTATACTCTAGGTGTTTGCTTTGTTTTCTGTAAGTTATATCATGAAGGGTTTTTCCAGCAAATAAAGCTGCCGATTCAAAGTTTGTTTTTCCGTGCACGAATGTCTGCATTTGGGTCCACGTCCTGCCTGCCACAGCACAAACAGTTTCATTGTGTTTGCTGATAAATATAATGGTGGCTGTGTGCCAAAGCCAGTGATACGGGCACCTGCATTAATGACGTTAAACTCGTGGATAGTTCTTTAATGACACGAGCGACTAACAGAGAGTGATATCCAGCGTGACTCTGTGGGGACGTCTGAGCTGACTCGTGTCACACAGGATTAATGTCGCACACGCATTAAATGGTCAGAGCAGCATACACGGGATGAGCTGGTTTATTAGCATCATTGTTCTAGGGCTTTCTACATGCTCGTCATCTCACACACTGCACCCAAATGTTTAAAGGCACTATCAGAATGGACACTGAAGGAAATTTCCGTCCCGGGTTTCCTCCGTGGCGTGAGCGATAAGCAGAGTTTTGTCCTTTCCTTATAATACTCCTAATTATTCAAAGTAACACTCAGGTATGCCGTTCAGCTGGGTTAGTTACGACGTCGGGAGCAGTTAGGAGAACAAAGTGACAGAAACTGTTCAGGTTGCTTTCCCACAATCAACTCAAAGGTTTATTCATCAGACAACAGCTTATATAGAGGAAAAAGGTTCGTGTGTCAGCATGTTCTCAGTTCAAACCGGTACAGACCAAATAAGGAAACGTCTTCCTGCCTTGTGAGCAAAGAAGTATCCTTTGTGTAGTT
This sequence comes from Maylandia zebra, assembly GCF_041146795.1. Taxonomy (NCBI): domain Eukaryota; kingdom Metazoa; phylum Chordata; class Actinopteri; order Cichliformes; family Cichlidae; genus Maylandia; species Maylandia zebra. Next base: position 36,209,459 of record NC_135184.1, on the reverse strand, counting down.
TATCTCTTCAGTTACAATTTATGATCATCCCAGCAAAATACACTCCTAGACATAGAATACAGAGTTCTTTCATTAGTGAATTCTGAAACAAACCACCTGGCCTTTAACAAGCTCTTTTCTAAAGGATAAGGAAGGGAGGATGGGAGTAAGGAAGTGGTCTCGTCTCTGTGGTATTTTCGACCTTGGGGTACCAGCCTGTGAGTCTTACACATCAATTCTTGGGTCACAGAGAAAGAGAAAAACAACTAGTAAATGGGCCTTATTGAGTAACAGTTTTCCTGTATAATATCACTATAAAACAATATCCTGTAAATGCTACCATGGTATCAAAATATCACAACAGACACCGTATCAGAACGAAAGGGTTTACAAATGCTGATGACAGTAAAATTATGATTTTACTGTCAGGTATTTACAAACCAGATGTTTAAGCTTCCACTGTCAGGAAATGATGAATATTGTTTCTCATATGCAAATGTTCCAGTTGGAGAAAGCACAACTGAAACATTGGCACCTGAGCTGTGAATGCTAATGCAGTCATGCTGCTGTTGTGCAGCTCAGTCCATCCAGTTATAACAAATATCACACTTGTCCATCCGGTTGTTGTTCAGTATTTATCAGCTGATATTGTTTTGGTATTATTAAACCCACGTGGGCCAGCCCAGAACAGAATATGCTGCATAGCACAGGAAAGTAATGCAAACATTCACTGACACATTCAACACAGTGTGAAGTCATTCTGAAGTAGGTCACTCCAATCCGTTATTACCAGCAGAGGGAGCCACAGTGCGCTCCACTGGTCAAACCTAATATTGTGTCTGTTGCTATGGGAACATGTGCTTGTTCTGTAATATTGTTTAATTTGGACCTGAGGACTATAAGAAGATCATTAATGTTATTACCTCCATGTGTGTCTGTGTGTGTCTATGTAAACCATTGTTTTGAATTCATTCTGATAAAGGATTTTAGATTGGGGTCATGGTAACTACCCATTAAATGTTAGCTTACATCCATTACGGTCTTCAATATCAGCTTCATGATTTATTGGTTGAAAACGGACAAAAAGCCTTTTAAATTCAAAGTTCTGACTCTTAAAATTGTGCTGTGCATTGTCAACATATGGAAAATATCATATCAAGATCATGTGATCTCTCCTCAACAGATCAAGAGCTGCGTCTTGGAAATGCGTAATTTTGGTTAATTTATTACTGTCGTAGGCTTTTGGGAACAAACAAAACAAAAACATGCATGAAGCTACAAAGTTCTTCAGGCTAACATGCTGTCCAAACCTAATCCTAACGATCAGAGCTGGGCTTATTTGAGTGCTTTGAAGCAGTAAAAGTGAAGCATCTTACAGTCCAGTCATCATCATGCTGGTGTTGCTCTGCTGTTCGTTGTCACAACCAGCAGCTCTGCAGTGTAACAATGAAATGAGTAAATGTTAAACAGTACAGTTTTGAGTTGTTATTCTGAGAGGTTAAAGCTAGCTGCCTGGGCTTTGAATACTGGGAGCTAGGAGCAGACATGCTAAAGCACTGCTAGCACATGTGCAGTAAGAACACGTGTGTCACTTGGATTTAATCCTGTTCAAAGTGATTTATTTTGGTTTGTCTTTTTTCTCCATGCATTCCAACTTCAGATGACAGATTTGTGGGTTAATCTTTTCAAGTCATCTTACATTTTACATTAATCTGTAGCATATATATCCTGGGGCAACATACTGAACTCCCAGTTGCTCTCTGATGCATTCATTCATTCATTCATTCATTGTTAGTACTTGTTAGCATGGAAAACAGTGCTTGTGTGATTGTGTGTGATTTGGTGAAGTAGAAGCAGAAAAGCGCTATATAAAAACAGTCCACTTACAGCGACACACAGCAGTATGTGATACGTGGGGAACACGTTATAAAGACTGACCAAATTAAACAGGGCTCTTTAGTTACAGTGTCACATGTTTATTAGCTGGAGATGATTTCACATCTTCCCTTTCACAAAAGGTCACTAAGCGCTCGAGGAGAATCGGTCATTTTAGGCAGCACCACGTAAAAAAGAAGGCTTTCAGTTAGCAGACACTACAGCACGGTTGTTGTTTGTTCCGGATCTTTCTGACGCCTGGTCCCACCGCGCTCTCTCTGTGTCCGTCTCCAAGTCCCTGCACGTGTGCAGCAGCTCTATTGCTTGCGCTTGGCTTTGGAATGTGCCCGTGGCTCTTCTTCTCCTTCATGTTGCTGTCATCATAGTCTTCATCGTCCTCAACAATGACCAGTTCAGCCTTGAGGGAACCTTCAAACTCCCGAACCTGCCGGCTCTCGTCCAACGCTGACTGAAAACCCATGAATATGGCTGTGATTGGCTCAGCAGTGTCCAAGACGCTAAGGACTGTGCAAGGAGGGTCATCTCCAGTAAGGGGTGCTCTGTGTCTGTTCCCAGTTTGTCTGTTTGACTGGTACAATGATGGGCGGTAATGTTCTTCCTCACTGATATAATCAATAGCAGGAATATAACAGGGAGTGTAGCTGAAGCGTGTGTGTGTTAGTATTTCCTGGTCATGTGTTCTAAGAGGTACGCAGCACCTGGATGGTTCAGTGATCCTGCTGCTGCTTCTGGTCATGCCACTGGGCTGGTGGCTTGCAGACCCGCCTTCCTGAAGACGGTGACAATTTGTCACTGGATATGAACTACAGTGACAATCTCGCTGGTTGCCATAGTGATCCAGGCGCGTCACACAACTTTCCGTCAGATTGCTTTGCTGGCTCCTGCCTTCATTTTTGATAAGACAGCTGTCCTGGTTACAGTAGTGATGCTCACTGTGTGGGTTTCTTTGGCTGTTTTCGTTGGAGCTAAAGTCTTTCTCTGCTTTGTGTCTTTGCAGGACATCATAGTGTCCTGGCTGCTTCCTGAGGTCATGCTCCTCCACCCTGTTCCAGTTTTGGTGCTTTGCTTGACCATGCATTGTAGCATTTCTCAGTAAATGTTCCACCTCATTGGCCGATAGCTCAGAAACACCATTCTGGCCACGTGATGCCTAGAAGTACAAAAAAACCAGGACTCAGAAACTGAAAGAAATTCAAACACAACAGAAGCTAACATGACGCATTCTGTTTATGTCACTTCACGAGCTACTTGAAAAGGAACATGTACAGCTAAAATGCTTGTTCTTTGTCAGCAGAATTGCTAACAGAAATCTATATTAGCTTGAGATGTTCATGCCAGTGTTTCCCACACACGGGCTTTATTCGTGTGGGTGACTGTTTTGCAGCTAAGTGAGGCCACAGTTCAGGACTGTGGATTTGGAGTTGCTACTATGTGATACAGAACTCAGTTAAGAGACAGTGGATTATTGCTCCTTTATTTATTGTCATAGTTTTTGAGATTTATTAAAATAAAGATTTAAACAAAGGAAAAACCAACTAAGAACCATGCAGATGGTTCAAACAGTAACAGACGACAGTCGGCTGCATCCTTCATTACTGTAGTTTTCTCTCTCTTGAAATAGAGAAACGATATAGTGCATGCCTCCATTTATATTCATCATATACAACAAATCTTTGTTTGCCTTTGGCACCCCAGGTAGATAGCTTTACATTAATCCAGTGTAACATTAGCCCCACCCAGTCCACTGCTCTGTGCCAGTCGCAGCTACTGGGACTTTGGTAAAAATGCTGGTGTCATTATTACCAGTTGTGGAGTATTAGGGTCACTAATCAAAAGTTACAGGGAGCTAATATTCTCATACAAATCTGTTTCAAAGCTAAAATGGAATAAAACAAAGCATGCACCTCCACTGCTTAAAGTGAAGTCAGGGTTTGGCTCAGAATAATAAAAATACCTGCTGAGAGTTGAGTGCACAAACACACTTCTGGACATCATCAGGAACCCTGAGCCCGGTGTTTTGGTGAAAGTCTTTCAGAAGAACATCAGGCGTAGAAAGTACTGAGCTCTCCCCAGTCAGAGTATTTTTAGCCACATTGAGCTGCATGTTAAACAGAGCTGGGACACAGAGGGCAGTTAATGCAGTTAAAGTTTATCCTGATTATCATGACATCCGTCCAGGTGCACAGCACAATCCATGTCCTGTACATTAGTTAATGTAAGTCTCCACAGGTCATTCTCAATGGGTGATACAAATGTATAAAAATAAAGCAGAGGAAAAAGTTCGCTTTGAGCTCTGAGATATGGTATATCTGATATAACATATACAGGACAGTATGTGTAGAACCCAGAAACATAGATGTGTGGTCAAAGATGAAAGAATGTGCACTAATGAGGTGAAAAAGTTACATTTATGTGACTTTCTGATGTCCTTTTTAAAGATCTGTGGAAAATGATGAATCACGTTTTTTGTGCAGAAACTAGGAGTGAGTCATATAGACATCCTTTACTCAGCGTTCTGATACCTGTGCAAAGTTCACAGGTAGATCCTCAAAAACTAGAGCGCACTGGAACGCCAAATTAAAGCAGACATGAAACACTACACACATACAAAGGCTGATTTACAACGTAAAAATCCAGCTGTTACTCATAATCTGTGTGTTTGTAAAGAATTTAAAAATGAGGACAGATTTTCCTGTTTGAGTGAATGTAGCCAAACAATGGAGCCAATTATTGTTAAAGAGACAGACAGTATAAGTGGACAGTATGTCCTTGGTTTTACTGCTGCAGCCAGGGGCAGCACAAAAGGGTTTTCCACTGAGTTATTGGTTCTGTCACCAGTTAGCTAACATAAACCAATGTGGGTTTATTAGCCACAACCAACCAGGCGACGTCACATTCTGTGCTGACAGAAGATGGCGTAAACATCTTTTGAAAGCACTTATTGTACTGTAGCTGCCTCCACCAGTTTGTGAGAGTGAATGAATAGTGGCATTGTAAAGCACTTTGGGTGCCTTGAAAAGTGCTATATAAATCCAATCCATTATTAATTATCAGAACACAGCACTATAAATTCAGTTCTACATTTGCAAACTCTTGTGTATTTCAGTGCTATTGTGTATAACAGTTTTAAATGTATGAATGATCTCACGCTGCCGTGGTGTGTTTGGCTCACACTGTTCACTGGCTGGTGAGGAGAAGGATTCAGGGATTGCTGTGGTTATGTGTAATGGTTCTGCAAGAACAAAAACAGAACTGTTAGCTTGGGTTCATCTTTCGTCGCAACACCAGAGATGTTGCAAATGATGTCACATGACTTACCAGGAACAAAGCTGTTGTGGGCTTCCTAGAAGACACGCACAACTCAGTAAGTATAACAGGTACTAGAGGGAGCACAACACTACACCTGTGTATCTGTGAGAATGTGTGTTTGTATATACCTTGATAATGTCCTCCGGACTTTTCTCCACTGCCTTGAGTCTACTGAGGATAAAACTCTCATTAACGCTGATCATAGACTCTTCTCTCTCCAGAGAATCCACCTCCATTTCAATCCTAAGGAGACAGAGGGGTCAGAGCAGGGTAGTAACAGGGCAGGACATCACATGAGAAACAGTAACCTCTGGGCCTGAAAATGTGGCCAATGTGAAAGTGACAAAAACTGCAGTGCCTCTGAAGGCTATTTGAGGCTGGCAACCTCATAGACTCTCTTGTTAAAATACCCAACTTTACAGCATTAAAGAGCATGTTTAATTTTTGATTTGTTTTGTTTTGTTTCAAGTAGAGCTGTGCGATAGAACGATAACGATATGTATTGCGAAATAACTTTTCCTCGATAGAAAAATTAAACTATTGCGATAGACCTCACCGCTCTGGTCCTCTTAGAAAGAAGAACAGCCAATCCAAATTAAGTTGCGCAAAGCCGAACCAATCACAGCCGCAGCGTCACGTGACTTGTTACGTACAGCACAAGTGCCAAGCTGCACATGTGTATTTGTTTGGGAAGCAGCCAGCCGCCGTGCCGCCCGGATAATGGAGAAAATGAGTGTGCTGACTAGAAAAATCAACCGAGAGCATGACCGAAGGTTACTGAAGAGAAAACAGATGATGGTTCCAATGCCGGAGAGCTTGTCAAACGGAGGAGCCACAGAAGTCCCGTAGTGTGAAGGTATTTCGGCTATTTCAAGTCTGACAAAAAACATTAGCGCGCACTGTAAATTGTGCCGAAAGCAAGTCTGGAAACACAATAAAGCGGTGCATGCTCAATCTCTGACTGGAAGCGCTAATTCGTCATTCGGCTTTTGTCAGACTAAAGTAACTGTTAAAACTGTTTGAAAAGCTCAGCTATACAACAATGTGTCATGATCCTGGGTCCTTTTGACCCAGCGTTTTGTGTTTTCTCTTCTTGTGATTTTGGTTCTGTTCTTCCTCTGTTTAGTGTTTATTCTGTTCTGCCCGTGTGTTCCTGTATCTAGTCCGCGTTTCTTAGTTGTGTCCTTTCATGTGTAAGTTCCTGTTTTATTGTGAAGGTCTGCATCTTATGTGAGTGTTTTCATTTGCCTCCCTAGTCTCGTCATGTTAATTACTCCCAGCTGTGTTCCCACCAGTGTGTAACCTCCCTGTGTTCTCTGAGTGTATTTAAGTTGTGTCTTCTGTCATAGTAGTTGCTGGTTCGTCTGTGTTGTTTCCCCTCGGTCTCCCTGCATCTCTCCATGTGTATTTCCCCGGATCTCCCTGCATCTTCGTTTCTGGTTTGTGTTGTTAGTTTACCCAGTTTAGGTGTCCGGTTTCATGTTCACCCACCATTGCTGTTTGTACCCACTCCTGTAAATAAATACTCACCTGCACCAGAGCTGCCGCCTTTTGGGTCCTTTCTCCAACTCCACACGGCAAACCGTGACACAAGGAGAGATTGAGAATTTCCTTTTAGTTCTCAGTTTATTTGATATTGACAAAAGTTAGTAAATTTTGTCTGTTCTTCTGTAAAACAAACTAAGATTTATTTTTAGAATTAATATTTTGTTTCTAAGTGGAATTGACAATTTAGTCTGTTTCGTTTGTTCTGTTTTGGCAGATATCCAAGAAAGGGTCTCCAGTATGAAGAGTTGGACAGCACCAGGGCCCGACATGGTTCACGCCTACTGGCTGAAGAAGCTGACTGCACTCCACGAGCGTCTGGCAGCACAAATGAACCAGCTGCTAGTTAACGAGAGACACCCGGAATGGCTAACTGAAGGCCGGACGGTCCTGATCCCCAAGGACCCCAAGAAGGGACCGGTCCCCTCCAACTACCAACCAATAACCTGCCTCAGTACTACATGGAAGCTCCTGTCAGGCATCATATCGGCTAAGATGAACAGGCACATGGGTCAATACATGAGCGGGACACAGAAAGGAATTGGCAAGAATACCAGAGGCGCAAAACACCAGCTACTGGTAGACAGAACAATCAGCCGAGACTGCAAGACCAGACTGACAAACCTGTGCACTGCCTGGATTGATTACAAGAAGGCCTATGACTCAATGCCCCACAGCTGGATACTGGAATGCCTAGAATTGTACAAGATCAATGGGACCCTAAGAGCCTTCATCAGGAACTCAATGGGGATGTGGCGTACAACACTAGAGGCCAACTCCAAGCCCATAGCACAAGTCACCATCAAGTGCGGGATCTACCAAGGAGATGCTCTGTCCCCACTGCTGTTCTGCATAGGCCTGAACCCCCTCAGTGAGATCATTAACAAGACTGGCTACGGATACCGACTACGGAACGGAGCAGTTGTCAGCCACCTCCTGTACATGGATGACATCAAGCTGTATGCCAAGAGTGAACGAGACATCGATTCACTGATCCACACTACCAGGCTATACAGCAATGACATTGGAATGTCGTTCGGACTGGAGAAGTGTAGTCGGATGGTAACAAAGAGAGGGAAGGTAGTCAGAACTGAGGGGATTGAACTACCAGAAGGCAACATTGCAGACATAGAGGACAGTTACAAGTACTTGGGGATCCCGCAGGCGAATGGGAACCATGAAGAGGCTGCTAGAAAGGCTGCAACCACCAAGTACCTGCAGAGGGTCAGGCAAATCCTGAGGAGTCAGCTGAATGGTAAGAACAAGATCCGGGCCATCAACACGTACGCCCTGCCCGTGATCAGGTACCCTGCTGGGGTAATAGGCTGGCCAAAGGAGGAGATAGAAGCCACTGACATAAAGACAAGAAAGCTCCTTACCATGCATGGAGGGTTTCACCCCAAGTCCAGCACCCTGAGGCTGTACGCTAAGCGGAAGGAAGGGGGCCGGGGACTGGTGAGTGTCAGCACCACAGTCCAGGATGAGACAACGAACATCCAAGAATACATTGGGAAGATGGCCCCAACTGACCGAGTGCTCAGTGAATACCTCAGGCAGCAGAAACCCAAGAAAGAGGAGGGAGACGAGGAACCATCATGGAAGGACAGGCCCCTGCACGGTATGTACCACCGGCAGATAGAGGAGGTGGCTGATATCCAGAAATCCTACCAGTGGCTGGACAAAGCTGGACTGAAAGACAGCACAGAGGCACTAATCATGGCAGCACAAGAACAAGCTCTGAGTACAAGATCCATAGAGGCTGGGG
>NC_135184.1:36158465-36195965 GCF_041146795.1 Maylandia zebra | reverse complement strand
GGGGATGTGGCATACAACACTAGAGGCCAACTTCAAGCCCATAGCACAAGTCACCATCAAGTGCGGGATCTACCAAGGAGATGCTCTGTGCCCACTGCTGTTCTGCATAGGACCGACTGCAGAATGGAGCAGCAGAAGGAAGGAGGCCGGGGATTGGTGAGTGTCAGCACCACAGTCCAGGATGAGACAACAAATATCCATGAGTACATCGTGAAGATGTCCCCAACCAACCGCATGCTCAGTGAATACCTCAGGCAGCAGAAACCCAAGAGGAGGAACTATCATGGAAGGACTGGCCCTCAGGAAGAAGGAACATGAGAAGCTCAGAGAAGAGCTGGAGAAGATGTGGAGGGTTAAGGTGACAGTGGTCCCAGAGCACTAGGTGCAGTGACCCCCAAACTAGGCGAGTGGCTCCAGCAGATCCCAGAAACAACATCGGAGATCTCTGTCCAGAAGAGCGCAGTCCTAGGAACAGCTAAGATGCTGCGCAGGACCCTCAAGCTCCCAGGCCTCTGGTAGAGGACCCAATTTTGATGGATAGACCGCCCGCAGGGACGAGTGGGGAATTTTTTGTTTGACATGACTCCAGTAGTGACAGCAGTGAATCAAAAGTGCAACAAATTGTCAGCGAGTCAGTGTTCTTGCCTTGATTAAGTTAACAACTTTGTCTCGCATGTGCTTCAAAAATGCAAAGTTACAGAATCAGAATCAGAAAGACTTTATTTATCTCCAGGGGGCAATTAAGATACAACAGAGCAGCATGACGTTGAAGGTAAGGACAGGGCATAAACATGGTAAATGGTAAATGGCCTGTATTTGTATACTTAGTCCCTATGGACCCCAAGGCACTTTACACTACATTCAGTAATCCACCCATTCACACACACATTGACACACTGTAGCCACAGCTGCCCTGGGGGTGCACTGACAGAGGCGATAACATACAATAATAGTGAAATAATAAATACACAGAATATACAGTATATACACAGTTTTAAAATTAAAGTGACTGAATAGGTGAATAAATAACTGTAAGTGACTAAAAGTGAGTAAAGTGTCGGCAGTATAAAAGAGTGTAGAGTAGTTTCTGTTTCTGGTGTGGGAAACGGTCTCATCGGCTGGAGTTAAAAAGCAGAGCTGCTTTGGGGACAAAGGTGGCGCTCCTCCTCCTCTCAGTCCTGCAGGAAATGCAGCGGAGGCGTCGCCCAGAGGGGAGCCATTGAAACGCGGGGTGAAGAATGTGAGAGGGGTCGTTGATGATTTTGGCTGCCTGTCTGAGGGCCTGTTGACAGGCCAATGACTGTAGAGCACACTGATGCAGTGCGCTGCAGTCTGTTCCTGTATGAAGGCTGAGGCAGTGGAACCAGCAGGTGATGGAGAAGGTCATGATGCTTTCCAGGAAAGCATAGTAAAAAGTCATCATGATGGCTGTGCTGACTCCAAAGGAGGTATAGCTGTTGGTGGCACCTCCTGAGAATCTCCTCAGTGTTGGCAGAGAATCTCAGGAGGTTGTCAAAGATGGTTCGCAGGTATTTGTACTCCTCAACTACCTCCACTGGCTTCCCGTGGATGGTGGTGGTGACTGAAGCAGCCAGATCCCTCTGCCTGCTGGAGAAGGTCACCACCTTTGCTCACGTTCAGTTCAAGTTTGGAGCTGTCACACCACTCTACAAACTCCTGCAGAGCGGCCGTGGTGCTGTGAGGGCCTGACAGCAGTGACAGGAGAACTGTGTCGTCAGCATATTTCACCAGGTGACAGATCTGTGTGGATCTGCAGTCATCAGTGTAGAGGATGAAGAGCAGGGGGGAGAGCACACAGCCCTGGGGGGAGCCAGTGGAGCTGAGACCGGAAAGAGAGTTGTTGACCCGTCCTGTTGGTCAAAAAGTCCAATATCCACAGGCAGTGTTGGTCAAGTTACTTTAAAAAAGTAATCAGTAACTAATTACTGATTACTTCCCCAAAAAAGTAATCCCGTTACTTTACTGATTACTTATTTTCAAAAGTCTTTAGTTACTTAGTTACTTAGTTACTTTTTAAAACATGATTTATCCCCTAAATAGGTGATAAAGCGATAGATCTTTCAGCCCAATTCTACTTTTTCTGCATAATCCATCATACAAAATGTAATCAAATGGAAAAGTCTCTTTTTAAAACTTGTTTTATTAGTTTTAATCTTTTAACTTCATGCATCAAGCAAAGATTAAATTATATGCAACATTCTCTGACTGGAAGAAATTAGTTTAACATTTAAACCTATTTTCTGCACATTCCAGCACATAAAATAAAATATTTTTTGTGTTTACACTCACTCTTTCAAATAGATGCAAGTAAAACACAGCAGAAAATAAATAAAGTCAAAGACTCAGCGGTCCTTTTGCTCTATTTCCACCTGTAAAGCAGGAGTGGGGTAGGCGGAGGTTTACCCTGGTGCAGGTGTGCTGCAGCTGTCAGTGGAAGGATCTGTGAATTTCCCATTACGTCGTAGCTACTCGGTGCTTGCTTGGACGTTTAGGGGGTTTTTCGCTGTAAAAAGAAGTTTTCTTCCCACGCACAGCGGACACTAATGTTTTTGTCACTTTTTATGGAATCAAACTCAAAGTAAGGTCAGTACTTCCACGCTTTAAACGCTGCACGCTCATACTCTCTCTGCACTCGATATGTGATCCATTGTTGATCTGCACACAGCTGTTGTCACTAACGTCGCGCTTGCTTACGTCACTGTCACGAGACACTCTTGCAAAAAAATCACGGTTTTAGTAACGCAGTAACGCAGCGTTCCTACGGGAAAGTAACAGTAATCTAATTACCTTTTTTGCAATAGTAATCCCTTACTTTACTTGTTACTCGAAAAAAGTAATCAGTTTACAGTAACGCGTTACAAGTAACACGTTACTGCCCATCTCTGTCCACAGGATTAGCTGATCATCCAGGTGAAATCAGAAGGAAAGTTTAGTGGGCAGGATACGAGGCTGCAGAGTGATGCATGCTGATGAGAAACCAGCAAACAGAAGTCTGGTGGAGGAGTCAGGGAACTCCAGATGTTTGTGGATGGAGTCCAAGATGAAGGTTGTTGCATCATCGACGCCTCTGCGTGCACGGTAAGCAAACTGGGGAGGGTCCATCAGTGGGTCAGTTGCTCTTGATGTGCTGTTTTATGATCTTCTCCATGGCCTTCATCACCAGGGAGGTGAGGGCCACAGGATGAAGATCATTCAGAGACTTTGGGTTGTTTCTTTTGGGGACGGTGTGACTGTCAATTGAGTTTTGAAATAGAGTCCAGAACACACTTCCTAGTTGCCCTGTCTCAGAACTCGCCTGCTGATGTTGTCAGGGCCAGACGTGTTCCGCTGCTGAAGCCAGTGCATGTCCAGGCCCGTCTGAAGTTTGCCAGAGAGCACATGGATGATACAGCAGAGGATTGGGAGAATGTCATGTGGTCAGATGAAACCAAAGTAGAACTTTTTGGTATAAACTCAACTCGTCGTGTTTGGAGGAAGAAGGATACTGAGTTGCATCCCAAGAACACCATACCTACTGTGAAGCATGGGGGTGGAAACATCATGCTATGGGGCTGTTTTTTTGCCAAGGGGACAGGACGACTGATCCGTGTTAAGGACAGAATGAATGGGGCCATGTATCGTGAGATTTTGAGCCAAAACCTCCTTCCATCAGTGAGAACTTTGAAGATGAAACGAGGCTGGGTCTTCCAACATGACAATGATCCTAAACACACCGCCCGGGCAACAAAGGAGTGGCTCCGTAAGAAGCATTTGAAAGTCCTGGAGTGGCCTAGCCAGTCTCCAGACCTCAACCCCATAGAAAATCTGTGGCGGGAGTTGAAAGTCCGTGTTGCTCGGCGACAGCCCCAAAACATCACTGCTCTCAAGAAGATCTGCATGGAGGAATGGGCCAAAATACCAGCTACTGTGTGTGCAAACCTGGTAAAGACCTATAGTAAACGTTTGACCTCTGTTATTGCCAACAAAGGTTATGTTACAAAGTATTGAGTTGTATTTTTGTTATTGACCAAATACTTATTTTCCACCCTGATTTACCAATAAATTCTTTACAAATCCTACCATGTGGATTCATGGATTTTTTTTTTCACATTCTGTCTCTCACAGTTGAAGTGTACCTCTGGTGCAAATTACTGACCTCTGTCCTCATTTTAGGTGGGGGAACTTGCACAATCGGTGGCTGACTAAATACTTTTTTGCCCCACTGTACTAACCCCAAGTTGCCCTCCGATGCGTTCATTGGAGTGTGAATGTAGAGTCGTTTGCACTTGTGTTTAGAACTGCTTGTATGAGTGGGTGTGAATGAGGCATGTTGTATAGAACCCTTTGAGTACTCTGGGAGAGTAGAAAAGCGCTATATAAGAATCAGTCCATTTACCATGTTTAGTCTCCTAACAACAATTCAAATTGTAATCCTTGTGTTTAAGGATTTACCTCGTTAAAAACTATATTCTGCATCAATCTTTTTTGTGTGCTGACATCTTTCAGAGCTAGCAAACCCACACCTCTCACAAACGTACAAAACACACAGTACACCGTTCTCTGGAGATGATCAATGAGTGTTTGATGTCTAAGATGGAACAAGCTGCATTATACTTATTTACATTTGAATTCTAATTTCCCATTCACCTTTAGATGTCAGAGACACCAAAAGGCTGTGGCCTGCAAGGCCAAACAATGCCCATGCGTAATCTATGGTGATGATATTTGCTTCTCTGTGAGCTCTGTTTGAGCTGATTTTGTACCTGTGGATGCTGAGCTGCAGGGCTCTGGTGTGTTCCCGGTCAGACAGAAAGCTCTGCTGCTGTGTGCAGTCGACTCCATTATTGGAGTCTCGCAGCAGCCACTGCTCTCTCAGAGCCTTTTTCTGTACAGAAGAACAGAATTATCATTAGTGTGGATTGGGACTGGAAGTAAAAATGCAGGTCTGCAAACAGGTAGGACGACTATCCTGCCTTTCTCTCCTCACCCCAACCAGTCGTGGCCATCTGCTGCGACATTCCTGTTAAAATGGAGTTTTTCCTTCCCACTGTCATCAAAGTGCTGCTCATAGGGGGTCATATGATTGTTGGGTTTTTCTCTGTTGTATTATTGTAGGGTCTACCTTACAATATAAAGCACCTTGAGGCGACTGTTGTTGTGATTTGGCGCTGTATCAGTAAAACTGAATTGAAATGAATTGATTACTTCTGCAGTTCATGCTGATAATACACATCCAATGAAATGATTTGTTCTACACTTTATCTGCTGTTATAGCCGATCATTTATTCAAACCAACCTTCAGATGTTGCAGTTTGAATTTCTCTTGATCGAGTTTCACTTTCTTCTTTTTAATGTCCTCTTGAATTCGATGCTTCTGCTGTTTCATCAAAAGCAAAAGCTTAAATGAGTGAATATATGAAACATTTACAATTGACAATGGATTGTCAGAATAAGTCAAATATCTATTGAAAATGTAACCCAGTGAGTTTACACGACTCTGTAATGCACTACAACATTGTTATTGCTAATTGTGATTCATCGTTACTCTGTTAATCACTGAGTTGAGCTAAAGTAAATCAATAATAAAAGATAAATAATCTGAATATAAAAATAAAACCCCAGAGAGTATATTTGACACCCCTACTGGTTAGGAAGGAACAAGCCCTGCCTTCCCCTGCTCTGTATGTGCTCAGACACAGAGAGAGAGGAGGTGCACCGTCGCTGATTTTCACCGCCAAGCTTGTTGCTGGAAAATAACTATAAACTTGATAAATTGAGCAAATATCCATACCGGAGATCTGCATGGACCTTGGAGAAACGGACCTGATTTGTTTTGAACATTTTGGACTTTGGAACCATTGCCGTGAGTCAGAAGCTAACCTTCAAGCTAACAAGCTAACAAGAAGTTAACCGGGAATATAATGGCCCAATTTCAATGTTGTAGATCTGCACGGGTGCGGATGAAGTGGACAAGATCCTTTCTGAGAGTTGAACATTAGAAGCGTGCTGGTGAGTTAAACTGGGACTGGGCGAATCAGGCTAATTAACAAGCTAATTAGCTTAACGCTCGTAGCTGTAGCTGGAGCCGACCACGTTTTCACTGTGGGAGAACACACGGGGTTTGGAGTTCAGCTACTCTGAGCACTCAGCTTGTGTGCTGATGATGTTCTAGTATTACATGTTGAATATTAAATGCACTAAAATAAGATGATGGGATGAAGTTAATTTTGATCTTAAAGGTTATGAATCTATTTTATTTGATGCTCGAGCGGCACTGTAAAGATGCCTCTGCATATTCTTACTGTGCTGATACGTTACCACATACTGTAGAACTACAGCCTGTGGGCTTTTGTATATTTTTGGTCATTTTATTTTGTACATTGAGTGTAATTAACATATTGCTTCGTTGCTATGCAGTGCAAAGCAAGGCTCCTGTAATTCAGTAAAAGGGGCAGTACTGGGAAAGATAATCTACCATAGTTCATGGTTTATTTCTGGTTTCTGATAGAAATGTGCTCCTTGATGGAAAAATAAGCGGATTGTGATTTAAAGATTGCATTCATGATTAAGACGCACTGTATAGACTGTAATTAGAAATTAGAATTAATGTTTTGTGCTTGATTTGTTATAGCACTTAAATTATTTACATATGGCCATATATATCATTAGAGTGTGAGTTGAATTAGTAATAGCCCTGTTGTTTACAGGCTAGGCTTTTTTGGGGGATCGTGCAACCTGGATCTCTTCCTGACGAGGAAGATGGCGAGCCGTTCCCTTTGAACCGAACCACAGCCATTCCGAGTTGGCCCAGAAGGGCAGGTTGCTCTTCTCTCACGAAGAATTGCAGCAGAGCGGTTGGACAAAATCACTGAACACTGACTATTAAGCCGGCAAGACTGACATATCTGAGCTCAGATAGGATTCTGTTTACTATTATTATTGCTGTTGTTGTATCTTATTTAATGTTTCATTCCTGTTTATGAAGTGCTGTTTAATTGTTGCTATATAATTCAGTACAATTCAAAGCAACTTTACCTGTGGCTCCACTCATTCTTCTGCACGCCACTCACCATGACCCTCCTGCGAGTCGAGCTATTGGCCCATTCTCTCCATCCTACTTTAACTTCCCCTACCCTGTCCTGTACTTGGCTACAAAAGCAAACTAATCCTCAGAGTAGTTTAAACTGTTTCATTTAAGTTTTAAATGTTCCAAAGTTAAGTGAATGTTAAAGGACAGAAAAAGGTCATAAACAAATGACAAAAGTACTAATTTACATTTTTTAGAGTCAAAAGCCACAAAGATTTAATTTGTTACTTATTTAAATAATAATAATTATTTGTAAGTTACATGTTTTATTTTAGAGTACAGTAAAGAAAGAAAAAAGGTACAGACTGTACATGTCTCAGTAACATCTGCATCATGCTCTAAAACTTCTAAATGAAAGTGTGAATAATTGTCACATAGATAAGCAGATATCTTTAGAAGTGTAGCACAAGTGTCTGTGACTGCTCAGAGTAGACGGGAGCATTACAGTGATGGCCTGGAGCCTCTCCTGGAGCAGGTCACTCTCCTCCATACTGCTTCAGGATCAACACAGAGACTGGAGACGAGAAGAAAGAGAACCTGTCAGATGCCTTTATTTCACAGTATCACTTATAAACATGACCACCAGCAACATTAACCACATTTACAAACTCAAACTGACGGTTCAATATAAGAGAATAAGCATCTGCAGTGTGAGTCATGCACAGCTGCCTGAGTAGAAGAATAAAAATATGAAGACTGAAATGAGCAGCATGAAACAGCTGTTTCCAGCACCCTGACACAACGGTACACTGTGACATCACTATTTTATTTCAGTATTCATTCCTCTGACAGCACACTGCCACCTGCCAGCTTGTTCACTCTTTACGACACAGTCATCTGCTTATCCTAAACGAGCCATTTGTAACTTTTGTCTCACTCTAATTAAAGAAAGGCGGAGAGAGGCTTTATCTACAAGTCCATCAAGTAACCTGTCACTGAAGCGCTAAGCTAATCTGCTCATGAGCCTGATAATCTGCGTAAACCATCTGCTTGCCAACCACAGGCAGGGCTGCTGTGTGGTTTAGACTCTATTAACTGAAAAGTCTGAACTTTTTATTTATAGGAAATGTTAGAAATCACACAGAACACATCGTTCTCCTTGAGTAATGCACTGGATCCACACCAGACTGCTTCTGTTGTGGGTTCTTTTCTCGCTTCATAAAATTCAGATTCGTTTTTTTGTGTGTTATCTAGATAAGAAATAGATATAAGTGCTGAAATGTTTATGCCTTTAAACAAGAATCACACTGTTCATGGGTGCAGAGCTCTGTGTTACTGATTTATCAATGCACATGTAAATACATCATGAACTGGGTAATTCCACATACAGTGTTGCCAAAACTATTCGTCTGCCTTCACAAGCATATGAACTTGAGTGTCGTCCCATTCTGAATCCACGGGGTTTAATATAACATCGTCCAACTCTTTGCAGGTATAACAGCTTAAACTCTTCTAGGGAGGCTTCCACAAAGGTTTTAATTGGGATGTCTGACCATTATTCAGAAGCACATCTGTGAGGTCAGACACTGATGCTGGCTCACAGTCTCAGCTCGAATTCATCTGCATGTGTTCTGTTGGGTTCATGTCAGGAACCTGTTCAGACCAAACTTGCTCGTCCATGTCATTCCCAAATTGTTCCCACAAAGTTGGAAATGTGACATTGCCCAAAATGTCTCGGTATGCTGAAGCATCAGGAGTTCCTCTCACCGGATTTAAGGTTACAAGACCTGAAAATCAGCCCCGCACCACAAGCCCACTTCCACTTGGCACAATGCAGCCAGACAAGTACCACTACAAGAACTGTGATTTCAGGTCGTGGTGGATGACTTGCTGCGTACCAGGACAGATTCAAATGAAGGCTGATCAAATGTATGATCTGAGTTACAGATGATTACGGGCTGTTCCCTGAAATCCTTTTATTGTACTTTAATCTATCGACCTCCTGGAGCTGCCCTACTCGGCACAGATGTTCCTGTACACTATGCCGGCCACTTGGTTATGGCGTTCCATGTATGCCCTGCCTGCTAGCATCTTGCACCCTGCTGTTATGTGCTGGATTGCTTCAATCTCAACCTGAGATTGATTCAAGACTTATGTTATTATTGGGCACCAGCATATCAAAATGCTCCCTAACTGCTGATGTTTTTTGAGATTCTCCATGCAAGCTTCATGTGCTTAAAATCTCCGTGCAAGCTCGTGATGATCCTCAGAATCACCTCAGATCCAGTTCATGCCAAAAACTCATTCCCATGTGTTTGTGACAGCTTGAATCCCATAACGAGACAGTGATGTCATTTCAAGGAAACGGGGCCTTGTTTATCTTTTATCACGTGATAAAGATAAGACCAATAAGCAGCCTCGACATGGGCTTCATCTGGACACGCCCCTCAATAAACACAGGCCTCAGGGCTTTAACATTACTGCTCACCGCTTCACCTGCCTGCCCACCCTCCGGTGCCTTGACCCCGCCCCCCAACTTCCCACCGTGCAGACTCTCACCCTTCCTGGATGTCACCTTCATATACCAAGTAAGCAATCAGTCACATCTCAGCTGTGGATAGTTTTGGGATTTGTTTTGTGTGAAATAAATCTTTGTGAAAAACATGTTCTGTACTCTGTGTGTGTGTGTGTGTGTGTGTGTGTGTGTGTGTGTGTGTGTGTGTGTGTGTTACAGTTGCTACACAGCCAACTGTAGCCGATTAGAGCCTGCGAGACTCAACTTTGCTAATTTGAATGAATAAATTGGACCTTTCCTGTGTGTGTCTGTGTGTGTTGATTGTGACTGCAATTACAAAGCTTGCTAGCATGTCTTAACACTTCACCCTGTGGTCTAAAATATGTTCACTTTAGAGCTAACATGACTGATGTCAGGAAAGAAAACAAAAACCCACCAATGGTGCGGCTTCAAAAAGTCCAGAAACAATGGGTGACCTTAAAATAATCACCCTGCTTACTGAGAGTCAAGTCAAAAAGGAAATGAAGCTACATAAAGTGTGTGAAGGATTTTCAGTGAGTGCAAACTGAAGGCTACAATATGCTGTAAGCCCTGCAGGGACGATCAGTCAGGATGAGCAGAAGCTTAGAGAATTAAGGAGCTATCTCTACCTCTCCCGTTTGGTCCTGTTTCTGTTGTAGAATAAAGGTCAGCTCAATTTAGCACATTAACTATTTATAAAACATTTTTATATCTGCTTCTCTACATGACTCCAAAACAAACGTTGCTACCAGCAGAGGATAACAGCCTTTGTCAAGATGCTATCAAACAGTTTCTAAGCTGCAGACTGACAGCTTGCATTATTTGGGAGGATAAAAGACGTAGGCCTACTTCATATGGGAACATTTGAGTCTTTCTGACAGGACAGGACGTTTTCTTAAAGAACAACAACAAACCTCACAGAATACTTCAACTTCACGTTATTAATTATTGAAAGACAAGCATATATTTGTTCACCTACCCAGAGGATGGTCTTTTCTCGTGGCTGCCACGCAGGACTCCTCAGACAGCCCACAGGTACAGGTGGGCGGGTCTTTGTGATGCTGATTGAGAGCTGTCAACCTAGCGGCCAATAGCAATGAGAAGTGTATGGGCAGAAATCTGTGCCATCAGAAACTGAATTTGAATAAGTTCAATTTGAATTTGAATTGCTCAGATTGAATCTGAATTGTAACTTGAATAAATGCTTTTGAAAACTGAATTTGAATTAGTCTAATTTGAAATTGAATTTATATTTTGAAAATGAATTGATTTGCTTTGAAACTGCATTTTATCCTTTAAAAATTCAGCTCTTGAATAATTTCAGTTTCACTTCTCACCATTCAGTTTCAGTTCTACAATTCAATTTCAGTTCCAAAATTCAGTTTTTTGGAACTTACATCCGGTTCCGGTTCAAGAGCAGATTAATAGAACTACGTTTTACTAGCGGACCGAAAGTGTTACTGACGGGAATCTACAGCGTCTTGAGCTGAATTAAGACTTCAGAAGTCATTCGTCATGTCGAATGACCAGCGGATAAACTCTCAGGTTGGTAATAAATGTACTACATGTATAAGAACAAGCGTCATGTTAACAAATGATAGCCGTAAGGTAACTTTTATGCTTATTGTAGCTGCTAGCTAAAAACGCTAATTTAGCGTAGTTTGCCCTGGATTCAGCTTTGAAAAACAAATATGATCGACTGTTTCTAGTAGAATTCCAAAGTTGTCATCTTGGACCCTCTCAGAGTACCCCCTCTGTATGCTTGCAGAGACCCCTACAGTAGGGAAACATGCAAAACAGTGTCCAAACCTTTGTGTTTTAGCTTTATTTATGTCTTACACAGCATCCCAACTCTTTAGCTAACTTAATAACTTTAGCTAAAGTGAATAGTTAGTCTAATTCATTAGTGCAGCATTACTGGATCACCTCTGTTTGAATTGATATAATATGATATACAACTATATCACTTTGTTTAACTACCATAATAATTCTTAGGGTACTGAGTGCATGCTTAATTAGTTTGTTTTTTTTTAAAGCATACTGCTCCATTACTATGTTTGACAGGCTGAAGTTGTCGGGTCACCTCCTAAATTGACCATCTTTTACAGGTGTTTTGTGCCAGAAATGGAGTGTCCACTGAAGACTGAAGATACTGAATCTCTACGCCTTGCCATCCATCCCTCTTGTGCCTTCATCTAGACAAGAGACATTAACTTAACCACTCTCATATGCTCTGTACCTACATCACCTTCCCTGACAGTCGTAGCTTGGCTCATCTGAGGGTGAAATTATAAGAATGTGTTATTTTGCAAAGTGCTCTCTAGGGTTCCTAAATAAAATATGGCATTGAGGTCATTTCTTTTGAATTAATCCCTTCTTCTGAAATATAAGAACCTCTCCTGGTTTTAATGGCACTTTGGATTTCTTTACTTTCTGTTCCACTTCCAAACCCAAATAGATGCTGACAAGCTGACACAGTGACATGGAAGAGGGAAAGAAGTTGGAAAGGACTACTACAAATAAACCCAATGCCTAACAATGAAAAGTGTAAAATAAGAACAACAACAACAACAACAATAATAATAATAATAAAGATAAAAGATGAAGTAACAAGTTTTTAGTTTTGTTTATTCCAAATGATCATCCAGATGTCTGTGACATGTGATGACAAACACCATAATGGAAGGCCTTAGTCATCACATGCTTAAACTCATATATTTTTGCATATGCTGAACAGGCAGTCAGACATGCTGTAACTGTGGGGTAGAAAACAGCATGAACACCATACGGCAGGGGTCTCAAACTCCAGTCCTCGAGGGCATGGAAAAGTTGCATGACACCGGCCCTCGAGGACTGGAGTTTGAGCCCCCTGTCATATGGAATATGACAGGTGTGGTTGAACTGCATGAAGACTCTGAAGTTTCTCTTCTCTTCTGGCAGGACAGTAATGTGGCCTTGTCCTGTGAGCCACTGTAAGGATGTACTTAGAGTAGAACTGGACTGTCACCGGCCTCAGGCTCTTCACCCTTTTCAAAGACAAAGCAGTCATTTAGATAAAATATTAGATATTGTTTACCTGTAAATGCACAAAGTAAATTTAGAAATGTAATTATTGTCAAGAGTGAACAAGCACTGATAGTGTAATCTACAGCTGTGGCCAAACGTTTAGAGAATGAGAAGTGTTGTTTGCTTATTTACAAAGTTTGCTGTTTCAGTGATAGTTGTATATCACTTCAAACAGAGGTGATCCAGTAATGCTGCACTAATGAATTAGACTAACTATTCACTTTAGCTAAAGTTATTAAGTTAGCTAAAGAGTTGGGATGCTGTGTAAGACATAAATAAAGCTAAAACACAAAGGTTTGGACACTGTTTTGCATGTTTCCCTACTGTAGGGGTCTCTGCAAGCATACAGAGGGGGTACTCTGAGAGGGTCCAAGATGACAGCTTTGGAATTCTACTAGAAACAGTCGATCATATTTGTTTGTCAAAGCTGAATTCAGGGCAAACTACGCTAAATTAGCGTTTTTAGCTAACAGCTACAATAAGCATAACAGTTACTGTACGGCTATCATTTGTTAATATGACGCTTGTTCTTATACATGTAATACATTTATTACCAACCTGAGAGTTTATCCGCTGGTCATTCGACATGACGAATGACTTCTGAAGTCTTAATTCAGCTCAAGACGCTGTAGATTCCCGTCAGTAACACTTTCGGTCCGCTAGTAAAACGTAGTTCTGTTAATCTGTGCTTGAACCGGAACTGGATGTAAGTTCCAAAAAACAGAATTTTGGAACTGAAATTGAATTGTAGAACTGAAACTGAATGGTGAGAAGTGAAACTGAAATTAGTCGAGAGCTGAATTTTTAAAGGATAAAATGCAGTTTCAAAGCAAATCAATTCATTTTCAAAATATAAAATGCAATTTCAATTTAGTGATGATCATTTTCAAACCATAAATTCAATTTCAAATTAGACTAATTCAAATTCAGTTTTCAAAAGCATTTATTCAAGTTACAATTCAGATTCAATCTGAGCAATTCAAATTCAAATTGAACTTATTCAAATTCAGTTTCTGATGGCACAGATTTCTGCCCATAGAAGTGTTGCCACTCGTCCACCATGTTACAGTCAAACACCACTATGTTTGACTGTAAAACCATGAGATGCTATGTAAACAGGGTTACATTGGCACTTAGTGAAACTTACTCTTTTCTTTCTTTCCTTTGTCTGCAATTAGCCACTTATTGTACCTAAGAATGTGAATAATTTAATGACAATACAGAATCAATCATTCCCTCCAGTGAAATTATTTTGTGGTTGCTCAAATTTAAAATTTAAATTTTTCACAGTATCACAGTTTCACAGTAAATTTTTGAAAAAAAGGTTTTGAAAGCAACACCTTGTTTGTGTCCAGCTTGACTGTCCAATAAGAAGTCTGTGTATACGATGGGAGACATGCATGATGATTCATTTGAATACTATTTGTCCTCGATCTGCTCAATTCCTTTATTTTGCTGATGTTGAGCTTAAGCCCACTCAGGTCAGTTTAAATGTATTTATATAGCACGATAACAGGTGATTTATATCTTAAAGATCCTACAATAATGATAATACACTCTACAAATGCTATCCAACATATTATGATAGTGTGACCATAGAAGGGAAAATGGGGGCATAGTCATCCTGAGAGGCAGTTTGAAATCATAATATATACGTCTGTAGATACGAAGGATGCAGCATGACCCAGATGCTTATCAGGACTTTCCTTCTGTGTCATTTCACTTTCTCACTTTTGCATTTTGCAGCGCTCTGCTCTCTGCTGCCAGCTTTGGTCAGAACTCCTCTTTCCTCCCCGGCCTCTACTGAAAGGCACGATTAGATGACGCTTGCTGGCTTCCCCTGACACCACACCCTGACCCTGCTGCTCCACCCTGCACCACCAACCCCTCCACAATGTAAACAAATTATCTTTGAACCTGACAAAAACGAAATTTATAGTTTTTGCCAGAAATTCTACCCGATTTCTGGAAATCGGGTAAAAGAGGATGAACTCTGTCCATTGATGGAGTTTTGACTGAGAGAGTTACTGAACTCCGTTTTTTGGGGGTAGTATTGGATGATAATTAAAATGGAAATCTCATATTGAACATGTTAGAAAAAAGATGGTTAAAAATATTTATATTCTGGGTAATGTCAGAGATATACTAGATTATAAGGCAATGCGTATTTTATATTTCTCACTAATTTTCCCCTATCTCAGTTATTGTGCTGAGGTGTGGGGGAATACATATGCGACTAAAATAAATCCTCTATACTTGTTACAGAAGAAAGTGGTACGAATGGTTCATAATGTTAAATATAGAGAACAAACAAATAATCTGTTTATAAAATCAAAATTGTTGAAATTTGAAGACTTAGTGAAATTACAGACATTATTATTCATGTGCAAGGCAAGAAATAACACATTACGTCTTAAGTTACAAAGTTTGTTTGTATTGTGTTCAGGAAGTGGGGACAGTAGAAGGAAGTTTGACTTTAAGCATCAGTTTGCAAGGACCACACAAAGGCCAATGTGTCCAACAGTCAAAGGTCTAAGAATCTGGAATTCAAGATAATCTCAAGAGTTGTACAAACATGCACCGTTTTAAAAGTGTTACATACTTAAAAGGATAAATCAATATGAAGAACATGAAAGTAATTAGGGCTAAATGTGGAAGGAAATTTTTCATTGCCATGTAGTAGTGCTGTATATTGTGATTATACTGATGTGTTAGGTTTGCATTGTGCCATAAAGATACATGTTAGAGGGTTTTTTGGGTTGTTGGCGCCCTCTTGTAAGAATAATTAGATTGCAGATAGGGGCCAGGTGCTAACAAGAATTTATTCTTCTTCCTGCTCTTTTTCACTCATGGGTGCGGTGTCATATTAATGGGAAGGAGGATCTGTGCGTAGGAATATGAAACATTGTTGAACCATGTGTGAAATAAATAAATAAATGAAATATAATTGCCATTCACTCGCTGGGCCCACGTCCTCATTTTAGGTTTGACAGCGTTTTAGTAGGTAAAGGTGAAGCTTGGACATGAATTGAGCTGCGGTTTGGGGAAGGCTTTGAGGACTGGCGACGGCTCCCGGGCCTGGCAGATCCCCATGTACTAAATAGAAGTGAAGCAGTTAAAGAATTGAAAAGGGGAGGGAGGAACAAGAAGGAACAGCTTGCAGAACTGGGGGAACATATATAGATGAGAACCGGGAGGAGTGTGTTTGGAGGCGTGGTCCTGCTCCTGAAATTCTGATACTTAAGCTCGAATAATTTTTCAGTTTTCAAACACACATGACAGCAGTGCAGGTTACAGGTTTGACATTTTGCAATCGTGTACAAATATTTTTGTATATACTGTAAACAACTACAGCAGACCTGATGACAGTTTACTGCTTTTCAGCATACTTTTATTTACACACGGTTGCTGTTACAAAGACACAGCTGCAGCTCTCCCACTGCCAGCTCAACATATCAACGATATGATAGGACCCCGTTCAGTGTTTTAACCCGGCGAGGTGTGATTGCAGATGCCCTGCAGGTGCGTTTGCCTACCCTGCAGCGGCACCGCGGGCCACACCCTGCCACATACACCCTCCCTGTTGTCTAAGTGCAACAAACATGGAAGGATGCTAAAGTTTTGTTTTTTTTAATGGCCCATCCCAGTTATTTGTAAAACTACTGCTGTTATCTAAGCTGCTGTTCTGTCTGGTGATCATCTCTGGGTTTCAGCATCGATATCTGCATCTGACATTTGTAAACTTTTTGAGGCAGGTGTCAGACTCACATACAAGGTATCATTTTCCCTCATGCAGAATCTAAGAACATGTCACCATAATAGCTTTTGCTGCTTACAGCCACTGGGTAAAAACAGGACTTTACAAAAGTCACTCCAGGACGGACATTTTTCTAAACTCGAACTGATCAGGTCTCAGGATCAGGCAAAAATCCTGAACCAACTCAGAAGGACGTCTGATCACCACCCTCTGGTAATATGAACTAAAGGGGATACATACAGACACAGAAGCTGCTGAGGCGTTACTGTGAGAAGAAAATCACACGTCAAAGGCTTGTTTTCGAGTTACTAAAGGCTCTACAGGTCCTCTGTAGTTACTTCAGTGTGCAGCAGATGGGAGTCATGTATCATCTAAGCAATCAACAGATATCAGAAAATACCTTTAGAAGATGATAAATTGGGTGGATACACATAAATCTGCTTGCCTGTTATCTTTGTTTCACTGAGTAGATCGGCTCAAACTTAGATAAAGGAAAAGTAGTCGGATTACTGACAGCTGTAGCTCAGGAGGTACAGCAGGTCACCTACTGATCAGAAGGTTGGTGGTTCGATCCCTGGCTCCTCCAGTCTGCATGTCAAGTATCCTTGGGTAAGATACTAACCCCAAGTTGCTCTCCAACGCATCCATCGGAGTGTGAATGTAGTTAGTACAGAGAAAGTGCTTGTGAGAATGGGTTTGATTGGGTGAATGCGGCGTGTTGTATAGAACGCTTTGGGTTAGAAAAGCGCTACATAAGAATCAGTCCATTTACCATCTGTGTACATTATCATCACCGGTAACTGAAACATGTGAAAGCAACATGCATATTTATTCTCTTTATTATATAGTTTTGGCACAAATAACATTTACAAGTAATATTACATTTGCAGTATTACAACATGGATATATAATTAAATCAAACATATACATTTCTTATATATTTTGTTTTGTACACCCACAGTAGATGTGCTTGGTGTGAGGTCTCGCAGCAAGCTATCAAATACGGTGCATTTCTCGGCTTTTAAAAGAACCCTATACATCGCCAGGTGTTTCATCAGATTCGAGGTGTTACCTCCTTTGACAGTATCACAGTATCAGCTTAAAGCACTTGTTGCTGCTGAGTTTGCATCTTTTGCTGTGAAGTACAGCCAGACTTTGATTGGTTCACCTTGGGCATTTTTAATCTGTAGCTCTGCTCTAAAAGAACGTACGTACCTGGGCCCGCCTACTATCCTCGGAAACGTAAAATGATTGGCTAGAATCCAAAGTGTATGACATCTCAGGAAAAAAAAGCACCGAAATAAAGCACCAAAATGTGCGCTGCTTTTCGGTCTGGTTACTACCGTTTATGTCAGAACTGGTACCATAATGGCACCAGATACCGGTACCCATCCCTAGTTATTATTAACCTCTATCTCTCTTCCACAGCATGTCTTTATCCTGTCTTCCTTCTCTCACCCCAACCGGTCGCAGCAGATGGCCCCGCCCCTCCCTGAGCCTGGTTCTGCTGGAAGTTTCTTCCTGTTAAAAGGGAGTTTTTCATTCCCACTGATGCCAAGTGCTTGGTCAAGGGGGTCATTTGATTGTTGGGATTTCTCTCTATTATTGTGGCAACTGTTGTGATTTGGTGCTATATAAATAAAATGGAAAACTGAAATGAACTGAATTCAGATTTCCAAAGACTCCTACATAACACAGACAATATCGTGGAAACCATGACAACCAATGATCTTGTCTTAAACTAGTTATTATTTATCCCTTTATCCCTCTTTATAACCTCATATATCAGATATCATGCAATCTTACTGACTTATATATGACATTAACACGTGTTACAATTATTCACATCAAATTTACATTGAATACACATATCAAATACTTTTACCCATAAAGAAAACAAATCATATATTAATTAAAATGGCTGCTACAATATCCACAGTGACATTTCTTAAGTTGACAGTACATTTACAGTAAACATTTTTTTAAACTGTGCGTGCCACATTTGACCCTGGGAGAACAACACTACAGTGCAAAATAAAAGTGGCAATGATAGATTAATTCTTAAATGACAGAAAATGTTGCTGATGTAATGAGACGCAAATGAGACTGATGTGAAAAACAAAGGTCCATGAACTACACAGAATTGGTGACGTCAATCTCCCCCTTGATGTGGTTGGGTGAGGGGGTGGTCCTTCATAGTCATGTGACTTCTGTGATGGACCCTGGGCTCTACAGAAACAGTAAAGAAAAGCAACAATTCAGTCAGGGCTACTATAGCCACAAGAAGATTGTGTTTTGATACACAGGTGGGTTGTAAAGTCAACAATTGTGAGCAATTGGATAGCAGCTGATCTTGACTTTGTGGCCTGCCTATACTAATATTACTAATAATAGTAATAATACATTTTATTTAAAAGCACCTTTCAAGACACCCAAAGACACTTAACAATAAAATAAAACACATAGTAGGACAATGACAAAACAAAGAACAGTACAAAACAAGATCAAATGGACAATAAGTTCACAGTGAATATATGCAGACTTGAACAGATTTAAACTTGGGGATAGAAGAAGAAGATCGAAGTGAGCGGGCAGAAGAGGTAGTACTTAACAGCAAGGTTATGAGGGGCCTTGAAGGTGAGCAGAAGAAGCTTGTACACTATTTGGAACTTCACAGGGAGCCAGTGAAGTTCCTGGAGAACAGGGGTGATGTGCTGGTAGGAGGGGTTCTGGTAATAATGCGGGCAACGGAGTTTTGAACCAGTTGAAGCTTGGATGAATTTTGGGGGGAAACTACGTAAGAGATGTTACAGTAGTCAAGGCGGGAGATAATGAGACTATGAACAAGAATGGATGCAGACTGGGTGGAAAGAGAAGGACGAAATAGGTTAATGCTGCATAGATGGAAATAGGATATCACTGATGTGAGATTTAAAGGATAGTGAACTGTCTGGGATGACACCAAGGCTCTTAACCTGAGGTGAAGGGAAAACTGTGGAGTTATTGATAGTGAGAGTGAAATGGTTCGCCTTCAGTAGGTTGGATTTAGTGCCAGTAAGGAGGATTTCAGTTTTATCCTCATTGAGCTTAAGCTGAACCAGGATTTTAATTGGGATAAGCATTCTGTAAGAGAAGAAGGTGGGAGGGAGGAATCAGGCCTGCAGGAGAGATATAACTGAGTGTCATCAGCAAAACAGTGAGAGTGAAGATCAAATTTATGGAAAATGGTACCAAGAGGGAGGATGTATGTTATGAAGAGAAGATGGCCTAAGACTGAACTATGGGGTACACCAGAGGTGACTGGGAATAGAGTGGAATGAGTAACTTTAAGAAAAGCAGTTTCTGTACTGTGACATGAGCGAAAGCCAGTTTGAAACCTCTCGTAGATGTTATTATTAACCAGGTGTGAATGAAGTTGAGCTCCGACTATTCTTTCAAGTATTTTAGAGATGAAGGGTAGATTAGAAATTGGACGGAGGTTGTTAAAGTTGTTAGGATCCAAGGAAGGTTTTTTCAGTATAGGAGTGACTGAAGCTATCTTGAATAAGGAGGGAACGATACCGGTGGTGAGTAATGAGTGAATGATAGCAGAGATGAGTGGGAGTAAGGAAGAGAGGCAGGATATCACAAGCCCTGTAGGTATAGGGTCAAGATAACATGATGGCTTTGATTTACATATAAACTCAGATATATGATGAAGATGAAAAGTGGAAAACGGCTCAAAATAGAGAAAAGGTTCTGGAGAGGGGAAAAACAGAATCGAGGAGTTACAGGTTTCAGAAGAATAGAAGTGTGGGGGTAAAGCATCAGAGGGTTTAAGAAGTTTGTCAAGAAGTGAAAACAGAATCCTGTTGTTACCCTCATAAGAACTGATAATACCAGAGTAGAAGCTTTGTTTGGCCTGGTTGATGGAGTCTTTATACTGGAGTACATGGCATGTATAGATTTCTTCATCAACAGTTAAACCAGATTTCTTATATCTATGCTCTAGCTGCACAGCTTTGGCCTTCAGAGCTCGGAGGTCAAAGGTAAACCAGGGAGCAGAAGAAGCGAAGGAAACAGAGTGAGTTTTTACAGGAGCCAGAGAATCAAGGACAATGACTAAACAATTATTAAAATATAACACCAAATCATCAGGAGTAGAATAGAAGTCTGGAATCTGAATATTATCCAAACTGGCAGTGAGAATGTGCATATCAATGTTCTTGATGTTGTGGAGTGAGATGAGATAGGTTGGCTTGGTTAAAGAGCAGCAGAGAGGGAGGTTAAATGAAAGGAGGAAGTGGTCAGTTATGGGAAGCAGAAAGATTAGAGGGAGTAAGACCAGAACAGCAGATCAAGTCCAAGGTGTCTCCTTTGGAGTGAGTGGGAAAGTCAATAAACTGAATTCGAAGTCCTCAAGACAGGAGGAAAAGTCTCTGGTGAGCAGAAGGTTATTATTATTTATATGGGGCGATCGTGGCTCAAGAGTTGGGAGTTCACCTTGTAATCGGAAGGTTGCCGGTTCGAGCCCCGGCTTGGACAGTCTCGGTCGTTGTGTCCTTGGGCGAGACACTTCACCCGTTGCCTACTGGTGGTAGTCAGAGGGCCCGGTGGCGCCAGTGTCCGGCAGCCTCGCCTCTGGCCCCAGGGTGGCTGTGGCTACAATGTAGCTGCCATCACCAGTGTGTGAATGGGTGGATGACTGGATATGTAAAGCGCTTTGGGGTCCTTAGGGACTAGTAAAGCGCTATATAAATACAGGCCATTTACCATATGAATGTTGAAATCTCCCATCAAACTAACATGTGGGGAGACAGATGAAAGGTGGGTAAGTAAGTTAGCAAAACCACTGAGGAAAACAGAATTAGGCTTGGGGGGCGGAGCGACAAGCAGGTAAGCTAATGCTACACTAATACTATCTGGAGTCAACTGAATCTTACAATTTACTTCAGTTCATCAAGTCAGACACAGGCTCTATCATTGAGAGGAGGCACGTAAAGGCAGACTCTAAAGGCTCAGGAGGTGGTGGATTGGCCGGAGCCAACCACATGCAAACAGCTGAAAATCTTCTTGGGGTTTGCAAACTTGTATCGTTGGTCAAGAACATTAGTGAGAGTCTCACTTCCCTCAAGGTCCCATTCCACTCCAAAGCACAGCAAGTGTTTGACTGTGTGAAGTGACTGTTTGCATCTGTGCCAGTTCTCATCCAGTCTGACAAATCCAAACAATTCATTGTGGAAGTTAATGCCATGGACTCTGGGGTAGGAGCAGGGTGCCACCAGGGATATGGGACCCGTGGCAAAAGCAAAAGCAAAATAAAAAAAACCCCAATGACTTTGGGCCCCAACGCATGCCAATCCTAAAAATATAACACTGTGCAGACATGGATCAATGTTATTTAGTTTTTAATATTGATTGGTATCTTCACATCAAACACAATATATCCATTAACGTTTTGAATGGAATTGTGGAATGTAAAAAAATTTTTTTAAGGTTACAGATTTTTATTTATAATACTCTGTTTGCATTGACAACATAATAATATTTTAGTATTTTAAGTAAGCATTAGTAAAGATAAATTAAATAATCCTTTGGCTGTCAATTTTCAGGCAAAGTGTAGCCGACTGATATATATCTCTGTCATGAGATATTGTGGATCTCAAATCAGTTTCACTTAAAGCTCTCGCACACTCCAAAATATTTGCAGAGCAAAGCACACTTCTCCAATATAATAATCCAACATAATGATAATGTATTATTACCAAATAAATAGTGCAGAATAAAAATTAATTTAACCATGGGGCCTTTTTGACATAAAAGAACTCACCCCATTCTTTTGATATCAGTGGACTTTGTTCATTGTCTGAAGTGTGGGTATGGGGAGATGGGAGTGGGACAGCTAGCCTGAGCCTTGACTGGTTTGGCCAGACACCATGTCGACAGACGCAGGAAAAAGTGATTTAGTATAAATATGTACAAAGGGTTTGCCTGCATTGATTAAATATTGACTAAAATATAGAAAATATGAAACATGACGCTGGATGCTCCCTCCTGGAGTCCATCCGGCCCCCCAGCTGTATTGTTGGCATAGTGACCTGAGGCATTTTGGGACTGGACAGACCAGCAGACTGACTGTGATAATGGGGGAGGACCACTCAAAAGACTTTATGTTCCTACAGCAGCAAGATTCCAGGTAATCCACTGTGCACACACAGCAAATTTAACTTCACCCAGGACAGAATCTCCTTTCTCCACAGGATGTTCTGGTGGCTTCACTACAGGGTGGGCCATTTATATGAATACACCGTAATAACATGGGAATGGTTGGTGATATTATTAAAGTCCTGTTTGTGGCACATTAGTATATGTGAGGGGGCAAACTCCTCAAGATGGGTGGTGACCATGGTGGCCATTTAGAAGTCGGCCATCTTGGATACAACTTTTGTTTTTTCAATAGGAAGAGGGCCATGTGACACATCAAACTTACTGGTAATGTCACAAGAAAAACAATGGTGTGCTTGGTTTCAACGTAACTTTATTCTTTTATCTCTGTGCTCCTAGCGCAGGTTTTGTAGTGCATGACACAAGCCAACATTTGTTTGAATATTCACATTTGTTTATGTTAAGTACCTTCCTACCTGCCTTTATCTGTACCCTTAACAAGTCTGACAGTAAATCTTGCCCTAATGATTCCGGGTAAGTCTCAATTTCTTTCCATGGTGTTTTTATCGCTCGCTCTAAAAGCAATGAAGCCACCATAGAGTTGTATGTTAACCAGAGATGGGCAGCAGATTTATCAGTCAGCTTAAACCTAAACTTCTGGTCTCAGGTATGCTTAAAAACCTTTAAATTGATTAAAAATCCCAGTCTGCAATTAATACAGTACAAAATACTACATAGAGTGCACTATACAGGTCATCGGATGTTCAAGATGGGCTTTACATCTTCCAACAACTGCTCACACTGTCAAGACAATACACCAGACAATTACATCCACGCTCTTTGGTTCTGTCCACCAGTGCAGAAGTTTTGGCGCGAGATATGTGAAGACTTATCAAAGTGTCTGAAATGTAAAATTCCAACCTCCCCTTTAGTATGCTTGTTGGGAAAATTGGATGAGGTCACTACAGAAACTAATACAGTCCACATGGTTTTTACTGCCCTATGCATCGCCAAGAAAACAGTCCTCATGAACTGGAAAAATAAAAATAATCTTAATTCTAGCCAATATAGAAACCTTCTAATAGATCACATTAGTCTCGATATAGCCTCTGCCACCACATTAGATCAATCCCTCTGGGCTCCTTTGATCGGCTCCATCACTTAGTGGGGGTAGGGGGTCGTGGTTTGGTCCCGCCTTAGCTACTGTGGTTGATATGGAGTTGGGACGGGCTTAGGGCGGCTGGAGGACCCCTAGAGATGTTATCCCTGGAGGGCTTACCCCGGGGGTTGCGTTCATAACCTGGTTAGTGGCTCTGGTCGCTCTCAGAGGTTGTTCTCCTCGTGGCTGCGTGCAGCGGGGCTGGAGGATGGTCTGTACTGGTGGATGTAGGTTACTGGCCTGGTGGCCTGGCTGCCCCTGAGTGGATCCGGGGCAGGCGTGGGGGTTTGGGGTTCGGGGGTGCCTCGCCTCCGTGCTAGGGCTCTGGCTGGGCCTTGGGGGCTTCGGTCCTCGTCGGTGTGTCACCGAGGTTGTGGGCGGGTGGGTGCACAAGGGCTCAGCCCTGGCGCAGGGGGCCTCTTGTGCATCGGCCTAACTGGGGGGGCTCTTCAACTGGCGGGGAGGTTGTTCCATCCTTGCAGGAGTCCACTCTGCAGGTGGGGGAGAGACATAGGAGAGGTGGAGAATAAACTTAACCTGGGTGTCTGTTGTCTTGTGTAGTCTGGGAGACGATTGAATGTTGGGGTGGGTACAGTTTCCTCTGCGGTGGGGTAGGGTGGGCTGCCCCGGGTCCTGTGGGGCTTGGCAGTGCTACCGTAGGCCCCGGTCTGGATGGACCTGGGCTCCCTTGCCTTGGTGGGTACCAGAGGACGGGGGTGCCTACTGGGGTCAGCGGGGGAGCTGGCCCTAGGGAGGGGCATCCTCCCCTCCCTCCTTTTCCTCCCCATCCCCGACTACCTCCCTCTTCCCGCTCCACCACACTCACCCACACAGGTAGGGCCTTGGGGTGCGGGTGTGTCACAAGGGTGCAGGGGAGACATTTCCCCCCCCCCCTGTCCCCTTCTGGCCACCTGTGCCTCAATTTTATCTCACAACTTAGACATCCACATTACTCACACTCTCATAACACACACACATATATATAGGGCCTTGAGGGTGGGCACGTTAACGGCGTCACTCCCAGTGGCTACCTGGCGGGGCCTGGCGCCTGTTGCTCGGTCAGGCCTCCTCCGGGGTGCGGGGGGCCCTCGGGCCTCTGGCCTCTGGGCCTGCGGCTCGGTTCACTCTGGCACAGCTGGCTGCCGGCAGAGCCGGCGGGCACGCCGGTGCAGCCCCCTCTAGCTTCTGCTCGGTGGCTACTGGGTGACGCCTCGTCTGGGGATCCTCAGCCCTTCCCATGAGGGTGGCATGGATGCCCCTCCGGTGGTCCTCCTTGGGCTCTCGCACTCTGAGGCCTCTGGATGTCTGGGGCCTGGATCTCCTCCATGCCTGCTTCATGCCCTGGGGGGCGGGGCTATGGCTCTCTACATCCTCTTGCAGACCATTACATGTGGAAACCATTTGAACACAAGCACGCTGATCCACACAGGTATGCACACGGGTGTTCACTGTTCGTAGACTTAAATTACACCTTTCTTGGCTTCTACTTCAAAGCACATTGTGCGCTGTCTGTCCTGCGTGCTGCACAACAACATTGAATATTTAGTATTTACTGCTGTTTACACTTAGCTAGATTAATGCGATGGTGTTGTGTTTAGTATGTTGCTTTGGTTTTTTTTTTTTTTGCTTGTTTTCTATTCTTCTTCTCTCAACAGGTGATCCAGGAGATTTTTTTTCTCCCCCCCTTTCTCACTGTCCCTCTCCCCTTCTGTTTTTCTTTTCCTTCCTCTTTCTCTCTCCCTTTCCTATCCCTCACTCATGTCTGTCCCGTCTGTAACATCTGAAAATAAAATATAATAAATAATAAAAACAAAGGTCGATCAAATGGACCAATACGGCAAGGCCATGATGATCCATTTGGCAAAATAAATCCATTGGGTATCCTTGTTGGTCTTCAGACAACAATTCTGACGGCTAAAGAACCAAATGGGACAGGCAAAAAAACAAAACAAAAAAAAAAAAAAAAACAGAGATGGGCAGTAACGCGTTTCGAGCAACCAGTAAAGTAAGGGATTACTATTGCAAAAAAGGTAATTAGATTACTGTTACTTTCCAGTTAGTATGCTGCGTTACTGCGTTACTAAAACCGTGATTTTTTTGCAAGAGTGTCTCGTGACAGTGACGTAAGCGAGTGTGATGTTCGTGGCAACAGCTGTGTGCAGATCAACAATGGATAATATAACAAGTGTGGCAGAGAGTGTGAGCGTGCAGCGTTTAAAGCATGGAAGTACTGACCTTACTTTGAGTTTGATTCTGTAAAAAGTGACAAAATCATTAGCGTCCGCTGTTCACTGTGTGGGAAGAAAATTTCCTTTTACAGCGAAACAAACCCCTAAACGTCCGAGCAAGCACCGACAGTGCGCTGCCACGGGAATGTGAAATTCACAGAGAAACTGCCGTATCCTTCCACTGACCGCTGCGGCTCACCTGCACCAGGGCAAATATCCGCCTGCCCACTCCTGCTTTACAGGTGAAAATAGAGCAACAGGACCGCTAGTCTTTGATTTTATTTATTTTCTGCTGTGTTTTACGTGCATCTATTTGAAAGACTGAGTGTAAACACAAAAAAACAATTTTATTTTATGTGCTGGAATGTGCAGAAAATAGGTTTAAATGCTAAACAAATTTCTTCCAGTCAGAGAATGTTGCATATAATTTAATGTTTGCTTGATGCATAAAGTTAAAAGATTAAAACTAATAAAACAAGTTTTAAAAAGAGACTTTTTCCATTTGATTACATTTTGTATGATGGATTATGTAGAAAAAGTAGAATTGGGCTAAAAGATCTATTGCTTTAGTACCTATTCAGGGGATAAATCATGTTTTAAAAAGTAACTAAGTAACTAAAGACTTTTGAAAATAAGTAATCAGTAAAGTAACGGGATTACTTTTTTGGGAAGTAATCAGTAATTAGTTACTGATTACTTTTTTCAAGTAACTTGACAGACACTGATGTTAACTTCAGCATCTGTAGTCTGGTGCAAAATGTTTGGTCCTTACTGACTCTACTTCCACGTATTCAAGTCACTGAACTGGACCTCTCCATCTTGTTTGTGACGTTAGTGCCTTTTTTAGTCTTTTTAATAGTATTATGTCATAAGTAATATATCCTCCTGGGTGGTCTCCCCCAGTCTCCCTCAGAATGCTGTTGACTCTCTGCCGGAGGTGTGAGTTGAAGATCTCACGGACTGGGGCCTCTGCCAGGCAATCCAAGTGCACCCTCACTATACATTTAGGTGTACCAGGTCTTTCCAGTGTCCTCCCCCGTCACCTGATTCAACTCACCACCAGATGGTGATCAGTTGACAGCTCAGCCCCTCTCTTTACCCGGTTGTCCAGAACATATGGCCACAGGTTTGGTGATATGATTATAAAATCGATCATCAACCTGTGGCCTAGGGTGTCCTGATGCTACATGCACTTATGGACACTCTTATGTTCGAACATAGAGTTAGTTATGGCCAAACTGTGGTTTGCACAGAAGTCCAACAACATAACACCACTCGGGTTCAGATCCAGGAGGCCGTTCCCCCGAATCATACCCCTCCAGGTCTCACTGTCGTGGCCCACATGAGCATTGGAGTCCCCAGGCGGGGCACTCTCCAGCACCCCGCCCAGGGACTCCAAGAAGGCTGGGTACTCTGAACCGTCACTCGGATGACAGTCAGGACCCGTTCCCCGACCCAAAGGCACAGGGACCAAACCCTCTCGTTCACTGGGAGAAACCCAGACACACAGGGAGCAAGCCGAGGGGATACCCACCCTAGCCCGCCGCCTCTCACCAGGGGCAACTCCAGACTAGAGATGGCACGATACCACTTTTTTATGTCCGATACCGATACGAATATGAATCCGATATAGTGTGTTTTCTAATCAATAAAACTGTTTTTTTAATATCTTGCTGCATTTTGTATAAGTTCATACTCAAGTTTAAATAAACAACAACATTAAAGCTATTCTGTTAGACCTGTATGTAAAAAAAAATACACTGCACCCAAAATATTTCACAGTTCAGCAATACTGATCAATCTAATAAACTTAAACCTGCTCCATTCTTCCTATTCTGGTATTTTAAAGAGTACTTAGGTTGCTTAATATTTCTGCTAACTAATAGGGTTGCAAACTCCCAGCAAAAAAATAAAATAAATAAAATAGGGAACCACCACCCACCCTCCACCTCATGATGCTTAATCGACGTAATCAACTTTAATTTGATGCAGTGTGAAAAAAAATGCACCAAAATTAATTATTTTTCAAGAATAATTAAATAGATTCAACATCTTTCTTCTACAGAACTGCAGACTGCACAGATGGTACCTTCCCAAAGGAAAAAGTAGTATAGCTTACTGGGGTATATTAGACTTAACAGTTACTATATACAGTAATGGACTTCTATATACTTTACATCAGATTAAAACTTTGGGTGTAAGATTCAGACAATTATTTATTAAAAGCTAGACATTTTAAATGAGAATAAGAAAGAAAAGTATGTCTTTGTGCCCCCTTTTCCCTGTTTGTGTTTCCCCCTTTGTGAGTGTGGACGCTTCGTCTCTTTGCTCTTTAAATGCTTTGCTTCTTGTATTGATTTTTATTGATTTTTATGCTGACTTTTTTCCCTTTTTTCCGTATGAGCTTACCTGCGATAGCTTCTGGACACTTATAGATCATTAGGACCAAAGTGTTCTTAACAGAAACAGCAACATTTTTCCAGAGCTGTGGGACTCTTCCCTGAGGTTGGGAAGAGTCCCACAGCTCTGGAAAACCTCCTGTGTTTACCAGTGCCAGTGCCAAAGACTTCACGCCCCAAGGACCTCAACAGCTACAGGCCGGTGGCTCTGACATCCCACCTGATGAAGACCCTGGAGCGGTTGGTCCTGGCTCAGCTTCGGCGCCTAATAAGCTCATCACTGGACCCACTTCAGTTTGCCTACCAGCCTGGCATTGGAGCGGATGATGCCGTCATTCACCTCCTACATCGTTCCCTCGCTCACCTGGAGACCGCTGGAAGCACTGTGAGAATCATGTTCTTTGATTTCTCCAGTGCCTTCAACACTATTCTTCCCTCGGTTCTGAAGGACAAGCTGGAGAACTCTGGAGTGGACCATCACCTCACTACCTGGATTTTGGACTACCTCACCGACCGACCACAGTATGTGAGGACTCAGGGCTGTGTGTCGGACAGGGTCGTCTGCAGTACGGGGGCCCCACAGGGAACGGTTCTGGCTCCGTTCCTCTTCACCATCTACACTGCAGACTTCTCCCACAACTCCACCCAGTGCTTCCTGCAGAAGTTCTCTGATGACTCTGCAATAGTCGGCCTCATCACTGATGGGGACGACAAGGAGTACAGAGGTCTGACCCAAGACTTTGTGGACTGGTGCCAGCTGAACTACCTCCAGATCAACGCCAGTAAAACCAAGGAGCTGGTGGTAGACTTCCGCAGGCACAAGCATTCTCCACTGCAACCACTGAACATCCAAGGTATGGACATTGAGGCTGTGGACAGCTACAGGTACCTTGGTGTTCATCTGAACAACAGACTGGACTGGACTCATAACTCAGACGCCCTCTACAGGAAAGGGCAGAGCAGGTTGTACCTGCTGCGGAGACTCAGGTCGTTTGGGGTGGAGGGCCCACTCCTGAAGACCTTCTATGACTCTGTGGTGGCTTTTGCTATCTTTTATGGTGTGGTCTGCTGGGGCGGCAGCATCTCTGCTGGGGACAGGAAGAGACTGAACAGGGTGATCCGAAGGGCCAGCTCTGTTCTAGGATGCCCTCTGGACCCAGTGGAGGTGGTGAGTGACAGGAGAATGGCGGCTAAGCTGTCATCCCTGTTGGACAACGTCTCCCACCCCATGCAGCAGACTGTGACAGCACTGAGCAGCTCCTTCAGTGGGAGACTGCGGCACCCACGGTGTGGGACGGAGAGATTTCGCAGGTCTTTCCTCCCCACTGCTGTCAGACTCCACAACAAAGACTTTAACTGAACAAACACACACATCCACACATGTGCAATAACACTAAGTGCAATAATCTTTTCTGGCATCGTTGTATTTTTACTCAGTTGTATATAGCATTCGTATTCTATTTTTATCTTATTGTATATTTTTATTCTATTTTATTCTACTGTATATAGTATATTATTTTATTCTATTCTGTACAGCTGTGTACTGTATTTATTCTTATTGTATTCTAATTTTTGCGTCATAACTTTTGCACTGTCCACTTCCTGCTGTGACAAAACAAATTTCCCACGTGTGGGACTAATAAAGGTTATCTTATCTTATCTTTATAGTTACCTTATCCTCAGCGCTCCGTGTGTCTGTGGCCTAAACACAGCTGATTACAGCGTCTGGGCACCGAGCAGCCTCAATAGCCTAGAAAGGTGCTAACCGCTAGGCTAACTAGCAACAAGATGCCTTCCCTCTCCACAGATGACTACCACAGCCTCCTGCAGAAGATTGCAGTACTGGAGACAAAAATTCATCGCTTAGAAGTAAACGTGGAGGTAAATGGACTGTGTGGAAATGAAACAACCTTGCCTTTGATTCAAAACAATGGCGATGAGCAAGCTAGTACACAGCTAAGGAGCACAGATAACATGACCAAGAAAGTAGACTTTGTGCACTATTATAAATCCTCAAGCGATAATCCCCCCTTGGACTGTCTTGGTGCAAAACCAAGACATAAATCATGTCTCCTGGAAGGGGGAGGACGTATCACAGGCAGGGCACAGCGAGCTGAAATCTCTGAAACCGACTGGCCTTCACTTCCTACGAGACAGAGAAGCTCTTCTACCCCTGTATACGAGAGTGTGAGCAGGAGAGGAGGAGGGGTTGCTATTGTTAAATTCTTCACAGAAAAAATCCAAAAGATTAGACAAGCAATTGGTACATCAACAGCAGATCCAGACTATGTACTGTGTCCACCAAAAAACTGTTTAAACACCATGAAACAGTTTCACCCTATTAACAGCAAAGACCTGGAGGACATCTTAGGTCAACTGAACTCCTCCTCCTGCTGTTTAGATGTCCTGCCAACAAGTTTGTTCAAAAAGGTCTCAAAGACTTTGGAGTCAGACCTGTTACAGATCGTCAACTTTTCTTTAATGTCAGGTGTGTTTCCGGAACCACTAAAAACTGCTGTAATAAAACCTATACTGAAAAAGGACAATCTTGACAAGACACAAATGAACAACTACAGGCCGATCTCAAATCTCCCATTTTTAAGTAAGATCATTGAAAAAGCAGTTTCTCAACAGCTCAGTTACTTCTTAAAACAGAATAACTGCTATGATGCCTTCCAGTCAGGCTTTAGACAGAACCACAGCACTGAAACCGCTCTGACCAAAGTGTTCAATGACATATGTCTGAATACAGACAGTGGAAAAATGTCAGTCTTAGTTTTACTGGATCTCAGTGCAGCATTTGATACAGTTGACCACAACATATTACTCAAACGACTGGAGAACTGGACAGGTCTTTCAGGAACTGTACTAAACTGGTTCAAAACATACTTAGAAAACAGGAAATACTTTGTATCAATAGGTAACTTCACATCTGAGCAGACAAGTATCACATGTGGAGCTCCCCAAGGTTCCATCTTAGGACCCCCTCTGTTTAACATCTACATGCTTCCACTGGCACAGATTATAAAGAACAACAAAATAAACTACCACAGCTATGCAGATGACACACAAATATATATCACAGTGTCACCAGGAGACCAAGGCCCTGTACAGGCTCTTGGTAAATGCATTGAGGAAATTAATGACTGGTTGTGCCACAATTTTCTCCAGCTAAACAAAAACAAAACTGAGGTAATAGTCTTTGGCGCCAAAGAAAAACGATTACAGGTCACCAGAGAACTTCAATCTATACATCTAAAAACCACAAACCAGGCGAGAAATTTGGGTGTAGTGATGGATGCAGACCTAAACTTAGAAAAACACATTAAGACAATAACAAAATCAGCTTACTATCACCTCAAGAATATTTCAAGGATAAAAGATCTGATGTCTCAACAGGACCTGGAAAAACTAGTCCATGCATTCATCTTTAGTAGGCTTGATTACTGTAACAGCATCTTTACAGGTCTACCTAAAAAAATCAGTCAGACAACTACAGCTCATTCAGAACTCTGCTGCTCGAGTCCTCACTAAGACCAAAAAAGTGGACCACATCAGTCCAGCTCTGAGGTCTTTAAAGTCCTGATACTGGTCTATAAAGCTCTGAATGGTTTAGGACCAAAATACATCAGTGACCTCCTGACCCAGTATGAACCTTCCAGATCCCTCAGGTCATCTGGATCCGGTCTTTTATCAGTTCCCAGAGTCAGAACCAGACACGGAGAAGCTGCATTCAGCTTTTATGCTCCTTATATCTGGAACAAACTCCCAGAAAGCCTCAGATCAGCTGAAACACTCAGTTTATTTAAATCCAGGTTGAAGACTCACCTGTTCTCAGCTGCATTTGAATAAAGCACCAAATCCACACTTTTAAGCTTAAATTTCAAAACTAACATTTTAACTACTGATTTTATCTATTGTTCTGCTTTTATCTGTTTTGATTTTATATACTGTTTTGTTTGTTTGTTAATTAGTTTGTTTGTTTGCTTGTTTTAATCAATTTTAAATCATGCTTTTTATTTGTTTTTATTTCTAATGTCTCTGTAAAGCACTTTGAATCACCTTGTTGTTGAATTGCGCTATACAAATAAACTTGCCTTGCCTTGTTCATGCCCTATCGGCCCCCCTGGCTAAACTTTGCTAGATCCGCCCCTGCACAGTTACCAGCCGTCAGCTACGTAGAAAAAGATCAGCTTAACGCTGGAATGCTTTACAAACATTCAGAGATGAACTTACACACGTGTTTTACTTCTCTCTGGGATAACTTTGTCGGAGATGAAATGCTGGTTTGGTAGCGAGGCTACAAATACACACAGGCGCTCTATCACGTGACGCATACTGCTCTACGGTTATGAGCCGAGTTATGCCGTGTCACAAGTTTTGTGAGGTGCTTTTTTGATATTTAATGGATTGGATTACATTTTTTTATTTCTCTCCGATATCCGATCCAGTAATTTACGTCAGTATCGGACCCATACCAATACGTAATATCGGATCGGTCCATCTCTACTCCAGACTGAGACAGAGTCCAGCGCCTCTCCAGGTGACTGGTTCCAGAGCCCAAGCCGTGCGTTGAGGTGAGCCCGACTATATCTAACCGGTACCTCTCAACCTCACGCACTAAATCAGGCTCCTTCCCCACCAGAGAGGTGACATCCCATGTCCAGACTGCTAGTCTTGGTAGCCGGGGATTGGTTCGCAAGGGCTGCTGCCCAGCACACAATGCACCTGACCCCTACGGTGCCTTCTATGGGAGGTGGGCCTGCAAGAGGATGGGCCCATGTCCCTTATTTGGGCTGTGCCCAGCCGGGCACCCATGGACTAAGGCCCGGCCACCAGATGCTCTCCCTCGGGCACCCTCCCCGGGCAGGGTGAACTGTTCCCTTGGTGTTCTACTCATAGGCATCTTCTGAATCACTCTTTGTCTGGTCCCTCAGCCAAGACCATTTTGCCATGGGAGACCCTACCAGGAGGCCCTACCAGGGGGCAGAAGCCCCCAGACAACATACCCCTGGGATCCTTGGGACACACAAACACAAACCCCTCCACCACGATAAGGTAGCAATTTGCGGAAGGGAGAAAATTGTCGGGTGGTGGAAGGTATAAGTTGAGGATGTCCTTAATCCCACTGGCACATCTTCCGTGGAGGAAGCAGAGTCTGGGGATGAGGGGGATGACCCTCCAATCCCTGGGCACAAGGTCACTGAGGCAGTTAAACAACTCCTTGGTGGCAGAGCCCCTGGGGTCGATGAGGTCCGCCCTGAGTTCCTGAAAGCTCTGGATGTTGTAGGGATGTTGTGGTTGGCACGCCTCTACAGTATTGCGTGGAGATCAGGGGTGGTACCTCTGGATTGGCAGACCGGGGTGGTGGTTCCCATCTTTAAGAAAGGTGACCGGAGGGTGTGTTCCAACTATAGGGGGGCACACACCTCAGCCTCCCTGGGAAAGTTTGTGCCAGGGTGCTGGAAAGGAGAGTCCGTCCGTTAGTCGAACCTCAGATACAGGAAGAACAATGCAGTTTTTGTCCTGGTCGCGGAACACTGGACCAGCTCTTTATCCTCTCAAGGATACTTGAGGGTGCATGGGAGTTTGCCCAACCAGTCTACATGTGTTTTGTGGACTTGGAGAAGGCATTTGACCGTGTCCCTCAGAGTGTCCTATGGGAGGTGCTCCGGGAGTATGGAGTGTTTGGCCCATTGCTACGGGCCATTCAGTCCTTATACAACCATTGCAAGAGCTTGGTATGCGTAGCCGGCAATAAGTCGGACTTGTTCCTGAAGGGTGATGGACTCCGCCAGGGCTGCCTTTTGTCACAGATTCTGTTCGTAATTTTTATGGACAGAATATCTAGGCGCAGCCAAGTGGCGGAAGGCTTTTACCTGGGTAGTCTCAGAATCTCATCGCTGCTTTTCACAGATGATGTGGTTCTGTTGGGTTCATTGCGTGATGGCCTCCAGCTTGCACTGGAATGGTTTGCAGCCGAGTGTGAAGCGGTGGGAATGAGAATCAGCACCTCCAAATCTGAGGCCATGGTCCTCAGCCAGAATGGTAAATGGACTGATTCTTACATAGCGCTTTTCTACTCTCCCGGAGTACTCAAAGCGCTCTATACAACATGTCACATTCACCCAGTCACACCCATTCTCACAAGCACTTTCGCTCTACTTAGTGCTGTCTAACTACATTCACACACATTCATACTCCAATGGATGCATCG
Organism: Maylandia zebra; assembly: GCF_041146795.1. Taxonomy (NCBI): domain Eukaryota; kingdom Metazoa; phylum Chordata; class Actinopteri; order Cichliformes; family Cichlidae; genus Maylandia; species Maylandia zebra. Next base: position 36,161,432 of record NC_135184.1, on the reverse strand, counting down.
GAGAGCAACTTGGGGTTAGTATCTTGCCCAAGGATACATGACATGCAGACTGGAGGAGCCAGGGATCGAACCACCAACCTTCTGATCAGTAGGTGACCTGCTCTACTTCCTCAGCTACAGCCACCCCAAAAAAAGCCCACGCTGGATCAGGGACGAGTTCCTGGTCCAAGTGGAGGAGTTTAAGTATCTCGGGGTCTTGTTCATGAGTGACAGGAGAAGGGAGCGGGAGATCAACAGATGGATTGGTGCTGCGGCTGCAGTGATGCAGACGCTTTACCGGTCCGTTGTGGTGAAGAGAGAGCTGAGTGTAAAATTTCAATCTCAATTTACCGGTCGATCTACGTCCCTACCCTCACCTATGGTCACGAGCTGTGAGTAGTGACTGAAAGAACGAGATCGCGGATACAAGCGGCAGAAATGAGCTTCCTCTGATGGGTGGCTTGCCCTGTCCCTTAGAGATAGTGTGGGAAGTTCAGCCATCCGGGAGGGGCTCAGAGTAGAGCTGCTGCTCCTCCACATTGAAAGGAGCCAGTTGAGGTGGATCGGGCATCTGACAAGGATGCCCCCTGGGATGCCTAGGTGTGGTGTTCCTGGCATGTTCCAGCGGGAGGGGGCCCAAGGGCAGGTCAAGGACACGCTGGCGAGATTATATCTCTCGGCTGGCCTGGGAACGCCTTGGTGTTCCACCGGAAAAGCTGGAGGAGATGGCTGGGGAAAGGGAGGGGTGGGCTTCTCTGCTTATGCCCCCGTGACCCAGCCCCGGATAAGCAGAAGAAGATGGATCGATGAATGGATGGATGGACGTTTGTGCTTCTGTTCTGGTTAATCAAATTCTACAGTTTTTTTTAGGTTTTCACTTTGGATTACTTAAAACACATATAACACTAAGTGTCAATTTATGAATGCAGTTTGATAACCAAGCTTGCTATCATTAGCTGATGGCTTTGTACTCCACCTTCCAAATATGGCCGCTTCTGGCTCTAAAAAGCAACATGATGCCCAAAAATAAATAAATAAATAAATAAATACAATGTTAAGATTCAAATATAGGAGTATCGAAGGTAACAGGTAACGCCACTGTTGCTATCTATCCATGTTTTCAACCACTAGCCCTAACAGCATGGTATAAAGTGCAGTCCTTTATACCTTACCTTATCACTGGTCTCCATATTGTGATTGACTTCAGGGGAAACCTCATCGGTATTAGCCGTGCCTGAGTCTGAGGGACTCTGGGGAATCACAGGTCTCTTTTTGAAATACTGAACCACAAAAACAACCTAGGAAGAGACAGAAGAAAAGTTGAATACATTTGATCATTCAAAATTATTCCTTTCACACGGATCAACCATTTGGATTGCAAGTACTTCCCTGTTACTGCAGGGAAATAGAGCTCTATTATTTTTGTTTACATTGTTTCTGTGACCCAGATCTTTGTCCCCACTAAGACTGTTGTTCACGAAGTGGAAAAAATTAATTCATGTTCATCCATGCAAGCACAGCTTGTGTGTGTGAGAGTATCTTGCAGCAGTTTAGTCCATTAGATCGGTTTTCTATTAAGGAAAGAGTCTAAATATGTTTGACCAAGTTACACAATGATGTGCAGAAGTAAGGTGCTGAACTTACTCTTGGAAAGATGAATTATTTTGAAAAGCTGCTTGAAAGTGTGCTTTAAATTGTACCGTTTTTTCTGACTTTGAATAAATGACTAAAATTTCAGTAAAACTTGCCCTCCATCCAGCACCTGTACCTCTGAAGAACCAGGAAACAGGCAGGGATAATCATCACAGACCCCTCACACCCTGGACACAGACTCTTTGACCTGCTACCCTCTGGCAGATGGTATAGAAGCCTGCAGACTGGGACCAACCAACACAGGAACAGTTTCTTTCCTCTATCTATATATCTATATATCTATATATATATATATATATCTATATATCTATCTATATATCTATATCTCTATATATCTATATCTCTATATATCTATATCTATATATCTCTATATCTCTATATCTATATCTATATATCAGGGTGCTGGATTTGGGGTGAAACCCTCCATGCATGGTAAGGAGCTTTCTTGTCTTTATGTCAGTGGCTTCTATCTCCTCCTTTGGCCAGCCTATTACCCCAGCAGGGTACCTGATCACGGGCAGGGCGTACGTGTTGATGGCCCGGATCTTGTTCTTACCATTCAGCTGACTCCTCAGGACTTGCCTGACCCTCTGCAGGTACTTGGTGGTTGCAGCTTTTCTAGCGGCCTCTTCATGGTTCCCATTCGCCTGTGGGATCCCCAAGTACTTGTAACTGTCCTCTATGTCTGCAATGTTGCCTTCTGGTAGTTCAATCCCCTCAGTTCTGACTACCTTCCCTCTCTTTGTTACCATCCGACTACACTTCTCCAGTCCGAACGACATTCCAATGTCATTGCTGTATAGCCTGGTAGTGTGGATCAGTGAATCGATGTCTCGTTCACTCTTGGCATACAGCTTGATGTCATCCATGTACAGGAGGTGGCTGACAACTGCTCCGTTCTGTAGTCGGTATCCGTAGCCAGTCTTGTTAATGATCTCACTGAGGGGGTTCAGGCCTATGCAGAACAGCAGTGGGGACAGAGCATCTCCTTGGTAGATCCCGCACTTGATGGTGACTTGTGCTATGGGCTTGGAGTTGGCCTCTAGTGTTGTACCCCACATCCCCATTGAGTTCCTGATGAAGGCTCTTAGGGTCCCATTGATCTTGTACAATTCTAGGCATTCCAGTATCCAGCTGTGGGGCATTGAGTCATAGGCCTTCTTGTAATCAATCCAGGCAGTGCACAGGTTGGTCAGTCTGGTCTTGCAGTCTCGGCTGACTGTTCTGTCTACCAGTAGCTGGTGTTTTGCGCCTCTGGTATTCTTGCCAATTCCTTTCTGTGTCCCGCTCATGTATTGACCCATGTGCCTGTTCATCTTAGCCGATATGATGCCT